>NW_006778216.1:117566-130022 GCF_000442215.2 Lipotes vexillifer | reverse complement strand
TCTTCCTCTGCTGCCAGGGGTGGGAATAGGGAGGAAAGGGTCAGACTCAGGGCAGCCCCCTGGGCCCCATGAACCTGGGCAGGCAACAAGGAACCCGCTCTTCTCCCCCTCTGCTTCTCACCAGGAACAGATGTAAAACAGGAGCACCGAGATGTGCAATGGCAGGGATTGCTATCCATTCACCCAGTCTGGCTTCTTAGAGAGCATTCCTGGGGATAGCTTGCCACTGCTCAGCCTAGCTGCTTCCTGCCTACACTGCCTGCTCCCAGGAGGGGACTTTGGAAAGCTGTTCATCCCTGGCATTGGCCTCTATGTGGAGGTGTGACTTATCACCCACCATCTTCGGTGTGGTGTGAGGCCTCGTCTCCAGCCAGGCTGTGGGGGATATGCATGCCCGTCTCAAAGTCAATGCCCATTTTTTCTGCCTGGCGCCGGGCCTGGCGGAGCACAGCACCACCCTGCTCACGGAGCCGCACTGCTGCCCGGTAGAAGATGGTATCCTTGGCATTATACTTGAGGCAGTTGCTGACGATGAGGTTGAAGTCCTCTTCAAAATCATCAAAGTTCAGGTAGCGGTAAGCCTCCAAGTTCTGCTTCATGGTGAAAAAGTCCATAGGCTTTTTGATGTGGTCTAGGTAGTCAGGTACCTGGGAGAACACGGTAGGTGTAGCTAAGTGGAGATACGTTCCTCATTCCCCCTGAACCCCTGTTCCTAACAACCTCCCTTGAAATGCATCCAGCAACCTCCTCCCACCACAGTTAGAGGCAGGCATACAGCACAGGGGAAAAGAAAGCCGGATTCTAGTCTTGACTTTACTAGTCACAAGCTGTGTGACCTTGGCAAGCCTCTTAACCTCTCTGGGCCTTCTTTTCCTCACCTAGAAAACAGTAATGAAATTACAGCCAAATCTATCTCCTAGAGCCATATGAGGCTTTAGTAAGAAAATGACTAGGGGAATCCTCTGGAAATAACACCACCTTGCATTCCTATAGCTCTTTTTACTTATCATTAAGACTTATAAGGAGGCTGCTGCCTCAGGCCTCTCATTTTATACCTTTTAGAGAGAAGAGTCTGCCAGTCAGGACCTAGGGCTTCAGAGATGGTTCTTTAGGTGCTGAGCCTTCTAAATTCTCCGTTCTAGGGTTCAGCACCCGGAAAGTGTCTTCCTGCCCTGGGATAATTCATTTGGCAGACTCAGTCCCTGCCTCTGGGGAAGGAGTGCAGATTGCCTCCCATTCTGGGCCCTTGGGATATGACAGGGACAAGACAGAGTCCAGGTGATGCATGTGGCTCCAGTTCATCCTGGAGCCCCAGAGCCACCAGCCCCTCTCTTCAAGGTCCCCTCCTAGTCCCTGGCCCAGACCTGCAGCGGGGGTCCATCTGGGAGAGGAACAGAAAGAAGGTGGAGTGAGGGGAAGGGATTCTTACTTCGTCCAATTCGGTTACCTCAGACAGAGGGACCGGCTCGCTGAAGATGTTGCCTGTGTCCTTCTCTTGGAGCTGCTCCAGGGTTTTTCGAAGGAGGATGAGGAAAGGGGTCAGCTGCATCTCCATGGCAATCTGCTGGACCTTGATCTGACACACATAAAGGCCCAATCAGCCAGGCCTAGGCCAGTCCCTTGGCAGAGAGGTCTGAGGAGATGGTTGTAGCTGGTATGGGAACTCGCCTTCCTTCCCACCCCACACAGCTCGGTGTACTTGACTCCTCTGGACTTTCCCTTCCTTGAGCTCCCAGCACCAGCTACCTGCATCACATAATTTAGGACTCCGTTCATACTCTCCTGCGACATTCTGCTTCCGGTGGGCCTGAGAGCAAACTGAGGTCAGGAGACCTGACTCCCGCATCAGCCCTGTTGCTTCCTGGACAGGTGACACATACTTGTCCATGTTTTCTGTTTTCCTGGGTCTGTTTTCTCTACTGTAAAAAAGAGTTGGCCCAGGAGCACTCACCGTCTCCCTTTTGAGTTTCTCCCGCTTGCGGATCAGCTCCACCAGCAGCCGGGCTCGCTCCAGGTCGTGCCGAAGCCGCTGCCAGGACTTGAGCTGTTCTTTGAGGGCCCAGTTCTTGTCCTCAGAATCTCTCTGAAGAGGCAAAAGAGGGATCAGGAAATGATGAGAGAGCCAGAGGGGACGAGAGCCCAGGAAACTTGGGTCAAGGGCAGGTAAAGCCAAAGGAGGGAGCACAGTGATTTACTGGTAGGCTCACTAACTAACTGAAGTGGAAGCTCCTCAACCCACGTGTCCCCTAGGCCCAGCACAGAGTCAGTGCTCAGTATATGCTTGCTGTGAACGAACAGATGAACACATAGGATAAATGCGTTAAAAATAATCTGTAAGGGGCTTCCCTGGTGGCGCACTGGTTGAGAGTCCGCCTGCCGACGCAGGGGACACGGGTTCGTGCCCCGTTCCGGGAAGATCCCACATGCCGCGGAGCGGCTGGGCCTGTGAGCCATGGCCGCTGCGCCTGCGCGTCCGGACCCTGTGCTCCGCAACGGGAGAGGCCACAGCAGTGAGAGGCCCGCGTACCACAAATTAAAAATAATAATATTAATAATAATAATAATAATCTGTAAGGATTTCATCCTGAGCTTGCTTTGAGGCCTAGTTTAAAGGAGGAAACAGCCCAAGCCCTCAGACACTGGAAACTACAGTCACAAATCTCTGTCCTTGGGGACTTTCCTGGCGGTCCAGTGGTTAAGACTCCACGCTTCCAAGGCAGGGGGTGCGGGTTCGATCCCTGGTCGGGGAACTAGGATCCCACATGCCGGGTGGTACGGCCCCCAAAAAATCTGTCCTCGTGCCCCTGGCACTAGTTCCTAGAGCCCACAGGGAATCTGACACAGTACCCCAACTTGGTCACAGTTCCTCTGAGACTGCAGGTGTGTCTGCAGGCGACGCAGCAGTGGGACCCCATTCCGTGACTGCCTCTTTAGCGTCCAGTAGCTGTGCAGCCTCTGCATGAACTGGCTCTTCCTTTGGATGGTCAGGCGGTTAGTGATTTTACTGAGCCTGGGAAGCAGGAGAGCAAAGAGAAAAACCTCTTGGGCCCTGATTTTCTTTTTTTTTTTTTTTTTGCAGGCGACGCAGCAGTGGGACCCCATTCCGTGACTGCCTCTTTAGCGTCCAGTAGCTGTGCAGCCTCTGCATGAACTGGCTCTTCCTTTGGATGGTCAGGCGGTTAGTGATTTTACTGAGCCTGGGAAGCAGGAGAGCAAAGAGAAAAACCTTTTGGGCCCTGTTTTTTTTTTTTTTTTTTTTTTTTGGGGGCCCTGATTTTCTTAAGCAGAGCAGTGGTCTCTGGCTAATGAGAGTTTCTGAGTGGGGCTAAATAGGGAGTAAATCTATTGTCAAAAAGGCCTATGACACTGGGCTAAGGCAAAGAAGAGCAAAGAGAGCTGTCAATGGCAACTCAGCAGACAGGAAGCCAAGCTCCCAGCATTAAGCCAGATCCATAATTCTGTTCACCAGTGGGTCAGGGAGCCTGTCCCTAAGACTGCTCGTGTCACTGCAGCCCAGAGTACTACTTGACCCTGGGATACCCAACTCAGACTGAGCCTGGGAGGGTTTTAAGATGAGGTACTACTGTAGAGCAGTAAACTATAGGAAATCGACTACACAGCACAAGAGAGAGTAAAAAATAACTGACGACTGCAGCCCTCATTTGGACGTATTTGCGGCAGCAACCGTTGCACGATTCCTTGAGCGTATCCTTCCCTTCTTCATTCCATTCTCCCTTCAGAGCCGGACCATTTCTTCCACTGTGGCTGGGAGCTATTCCATCCTCTTTCTTCCTAACTTAAACCACCTCATCAAAACGGAAGGCAGTTTAAAACATATGTTAGGTCTGCCAGATAAAAGCTGAAGTTTCTGGTTCCTAATGTAAAAGCCAGGTGACCTGCGAGAGCTCATCTCTTTTGATAGTAAAAATAAAAAACAACCCCCCCCCCAAAACTTCTATGTAGCTCCTGACAGGAAGAAGATACCCCAGCCCTGTCACTCCACTCAAGGGGCTGCCAGTGTCCAACAGGGCTTCTTCCCTCAACAGCCTGTCCACCTGCTCCCCTCATACCTGTGTGGTGGGATGCAGGGCACAGACACCACAGGTGCTGCTGCCCGTTTCTCCGCCAAGATCTTCCGCGCCTTTTTCATCTTGATCCGGGACTTGGCCTTGGCCTTCTTGACTTTCTCTGAGCTCCAACTCTTACCCTCCTCCTCCTCCTCCTCCTCCTCCTCCTCCCCCTCGCTGTGGGACAGGGCAGGCAGGCGGCGTGCTGAGCCTGGAGGCGTATGGATGTCGCAGTAGGCAGTCTTGCGGACACTGAAGGAGGTGCCATTGGCACCCGTCTCCCGCACAGGCTCCATCTTCATGTAAAGGCCGGCCTGCTGGGCACACGTCACATGGAAGGCTGTGTAGCAGTTGGCCTTGTGGCACTGGATGCAGGCCCCTGAGCCCCGCTGTTTGCAAATGTAGCAGGTCAGCTTCCAGCGAGCTGGCGGGATGTGCTCGATGCTGTCGATAGGCTCCAGGAAGACCGTGTTGGCGAAGCAGACCTCAGGGATCCATAGGGCACACACCACATGGGCCCAGCGCCCATCATCTGTCTGCTTGAAGGCACCACCCTTGTTGGGGCACAGGGCGCAGTCCACAGCACGGGAGGGTGACTGTAGGCAGCGGCGGCACAACCACTGGCCCTCAGGGATGTAGGGAACACCGTAGCACTCCTGGTGCACAGCCAGGTTGCACATGTCACAGAAGAGGATGACATTGCTGTTCTGGCACTCACCATCATTGCAGATACAGCACACAGCATCCTCATCCACTAGCGCATTGGGGTCGCCTTTATTGTGGCTCTCAAAGTAGGACTCTTTCTCCAGCCGGTCCATTAAGTACTCAAAGATTTCCTGCGGAATGGGACTCACACCCTCCGTCTTCCGCCGCTCGTTCATGATGTCCAGCCAGATGTAGTCTTCCTCATCCATGTCATACTCTACTTCCTCATCCAGCTCTTCTGCCGACTTCTCGATGTACCTGCAGCGCACATAGGCAGCTCAGCACCAGAAGGTTGAGATTTCCCTCCTTTAAAGACCATGGGTTACATCTGCCGAGCACTCACCCTATTCCAGACCTGTGCCTCTACATCTGTGTTGTCTCATTCTATCCTCACCTTTACCCTGGCACTCTAAGTCCTATAATCATTCTTATTTTGCAGAAAAGGAAACCTTGCATTTGGGGAGGTTAATTCACCTGCCCTGGCCCTCTTGTGAGAAAGTGGCAGAGCTGGGATATGAACCCAACCATGCCGATTTCAAAGCTCATGTCCTAGCTGCTACACTGCCTCCTTTGAGGTGCAGAGGCTCAGCCAGACTCCTGAAGGATGGGGCAGCTAGGACCCATTATTGGGGTGGTCTGGGTGATGATTCGAGGAGTCAGGGGAAGGAAGGTCCTCAGTTTTCATTTGCAAATCATACATAAGTTGTTTTAGCACCAACTGGCTATGTCCTGAATGCAGCTGCTGTAGGTCTTCTGTTAGCTGGTGCCAGCATCAGCTCAGGGCTCCCTCAAACTCTAGGTACTCTTTGCTCTCTGGATAGTGCTGGGAAATAACAGTCAGAATAGCTAAGAGTTACTGAGCATTTACTATAAGCTAGGCATTGTGACAAGTTACCTCATTTATTTTCCCCATAGCCATACAGTCAATGTTTTTATTGCCCTCACTTTATAGATGAGGAAACTGGAAGCTTTGAGAAGTTAATTAACTGCCCAACACAGATAGTTCACACAACCAGGAAGTGGCAGAGTAAGGATTCAAACTCCACTTCACAGCACTCAGTGGGCCAGCAGGACTGCAGCTAAGGATTGCTCCAGGTGCCTGGGATACAAAGCAGGCTCCCCACCCCCTTGCCATGCGCACTCTAGGTGGCCTGACCCTGGTGTTGTAAAGCTACAGAGAGCTACAATGGAAAGAACAGGGCTTTGCCCTCTAACAAACCTGGATTTACATCCTGGCTCTGTTACTTTGTGGCATTCAGGACATCACTGCCCTTTTCTGAACCTCAGTTTTATTTTTATTTATTTATTTTTTTGCGGTATGCGGGCCTCTCACTGTTGCGGCCTCTCCCGCTGCGGAGCACAGGCTCTGGACGCGCAGGCTCAGCGGCCATAGCTCACGGGCCCAGCCGCTCCGCGGCATGTGGGATCTTCCCGGACCGGGGCACGAACCCGTGTCCCCTGCATCGGCAGGTAGACTCTCAACCACTGTGCCACCAAGGAAGCCCTGAACCTCAGTTTTATTGATGACAGAATGAGGATACTACTACTTACTCCCAAAGATGTCAGGATTAAATGGAATTACAAAAACAAATGGGCTAAATCAAGTGGCACACAGCAGGCCCTAGATAAATGTTAGTTCCCATGCCTCCCCTCTCCTCTCCACAAGGGAAATGTGGCTCTGGGGGCTACAGCAGGCCAGGCAAGCATAGGTTCCAGAGCCATGCTCTGGATGACAGCAGGCGAGTGAGCTGATCTCTCTGGGCCTTGGTTTCCACATCTGTAGAATGGTGATGCTAACTTGAACCTATTTCATACAGCTGTTGTGAACATTAAATGAGTTACTACAGGTAAAGGGCTTAAAACAGTAGCTGGCACGGAGCAAGTACTCAATAAATGTTAGCTTTATTATTAGTTTTTGTATAGATCTGCCCCACCCTGTCTTGCGTTACAACTGTTTTTGTGTCTTAACTCCTCCACTATTAGATAAGAGGCAAGAACCATGTCTGATTCATCACACAGAAAGAGGTGCTCAGTGCTGTTCATCTGAAAGACATTTAGGGGGTGGGAGGGAGGACAGACTGAAATACTGTGTCTATCAGAAGCAACTTCTTCCTTAGCCCTTTGCCTCTTCCCCAAGGTGAACGCAATGTCCCCATCCTTGAAAAAGGGTGTGGCTCAGGGCTAGTGTGAAACGTCTGGTCCCTTCCAGGCCTTGGCACCAGCTCTCAACCTTTTCTCTGCCACGACACATGTGACATTATGTGATGGTGCATAACACACTCCCACCGTGCACCTTACAGGGTGTGGCGCAGATAAGGTAGGCTGCATGTCACGTACAATTCCTAACACAACAGCTGACACTCCACCCTCTCTCTCCCCCTCAAGAAAGCATACCAGATGTGAGCAAGAGCAAGTGGTGTTATTAGAGGGATGACCTCAAATCTTCTTACATTTATATGAAAAGTAAATCATTTCCAAAAGACGTGGTTCTGCTAACCGTAGTAACAAATTACATGCAACACACCTCCCAACTGATTGCAGTGCACCAGCTGAGAGCTGCTGCCTGGAGAACAGATCTGATCCCCCGGAGGAAAGAGAGAATCTGAGTGGAGGGATGAAGAAAAGGAGCAGAGGAGCTGGGCTGGGCTGCTTACTGGAGCCAAGAGCACTGAAGAGCCATTAGGAGAGAGGGCAGGCCCAGAGAGGGGTCTGTGTGTTGGGAGGTGGGCATGGCAGTCAGTACTAACAGACAAGAGAGAGAGTGGAAAGCCAGAGGGAAATGGAGCTGGGCTGCACAGATGAAAGGATGGAAGAGAGGAAGAAGAGACTGGCTAGCATGTGAACAGTGGTGAGAGGAGAATGACACATTGGGCCAAATTACTTGAGCTCCCAAAGATCTATCTGCCTTTAAAAAACTGAGATTTAGTATAACATCACATGGGTTGCCCTTCTGGTAAAAACTACCTTTCATATAAAAACCTTTACAACAAGTCCTTGTCAGAGATCAGGCTTTCTGATTAGCTGACACCAAAGATGGCTCCTTAACTAACTCACCCAAATGCCCTCTTTGACTTGGATGCCAAGACTCTAAGAAATTTTACACTTGGTTTTTATTCCATCCTTCAGCTAGGGTTTCTGTATGTAGTTCCACCACCACACTTCCCCACTCCTTCATTTTTTTAACCTCAAGTTAAAGGAATTTAGCCTTATGCCTGTGACTTTTTAAAAATATTAATTAGGGCTTCCCTGGTGGCGCAGTGGTTGAGAGTCCGCCTGCTGATGCAGGGGACGCGGGTTCGTGCCCCGGTCTGGGAAGATCCCACATGCCGCGGAGCGGCTGGGCCCGTGAGCCGTGGCCGCTGAGCCTGCGTGTCCAGAGCCTGTTGTTCCGCAACGGGAGAGGCCACAACAGCGAGAGGCCGGCATACCGCAAAAAAAAAATAAAAAATAAAAAAAATAAAAATATTAATTAATTAATTTATTTATTTTTGGTGCATTGGGTCTTTGTTGCTGCACGCGGGCTTCTCACTGCGGTGGCCCCTCCTGTCACGGAGCACGGGCTCCAGGCACACAGGCCTCAGCAGTCGTGGCTCGCAGGCTCTAGAGCGCAGGCTCAGTAGTTGTGGCGCACGGGCTTAGCTGCTCCACGGCATGTGGGATCTTCCCGGACCAGGGCTCGAACCCGTGTCCCCTGCGCTGGCAGGTGGATTCCCAACCACTGCGTCACCAGGGAAGCCTTGTGCCTGTGACTTTATTAGGACCCACTGTGACTAATTTTTGGAAGGAAGTGGGGTACTAAGAAACAGTTAAATGAAACAAATAAAAGGGTCCTTGGAGGAGTACAAAACATAGGCGATGAAAATACTGCTTACGCAGGCTAAAGGATGGGTGACAATAACAGAATAAGTAATGGGAAAATTACTTCTTTAGATTTACAAACTGATTCTATAAAGTTATGAAATCATTGTCCTTAGTCTTGTACCTTTAGGCTAGCAGAGGAATATTATACCTACTCTGCAGATGGGGTCACTGCAACACCAAAAGCTGGATGCCTTTCCCAAGATCACAGAGTGATGGAGTAGAAAGAGTCAGGAACAAAAAATGGGACCTTTTGATACTGTGGAAAAAGTGCAGCTTTGGAGTCAGAGGAACCTGGGTTTGTCAGCTATCTACTGACACGTGACTTCTCGGTCCTTTTTCTGGACCACGGTTTCCTCATCTGTGAAATCGGAACAACACCTACCTGAGTGAGTTGTGACAATAAAATAATGGAATGGCTATGAGGCACCCAGTGCAGGGCCTGGCAATGTGGCAGTGTAGACGAAGTGCCATCATCATTAGCCGGGGCACTTTTATGTGTTGGCAGAACCAGTGTGCTTCTGCTATGCTTTAACCCTGCCACTTCCTATCACCTGTCTTTGACTCCTGAGCCCTGCTTGACCAGTTTTCCAGAGTTGGGAGGTGGAGGCGGCCTTACCGGTAATAGGAGGTTGGCCGGGGCGGGGCATCAGGGGTATCCTGCTCCAACTCCCGGTATACCACCTCTGGCAGCTTGGGAGTGGTGCTTGCAGAAGCATTGTGGTGATGGTGATGGTTGGAGTCCTTGCGCTTCTCCTTGTTCTTATGCTTGCCTGACTTGGGAGTAGCAGCCGGTGTCTCAGTGTTCTCCTTATTGCTGCCGTTCTCAGGGGCCTCCTCAGGGGCCTCCTCATCTTCTGACACCACATCCAGGTTGTCAAAGATGCTGATGCGGTGGACGCGGCCGTGCAGGTCCACCTCCACCATGCGCTGGGCCTGTGCGTAACTCATCACCTCCCGGCTGGGCGACTGGGATACCTCTGAGGGGGTGGGTGACTGCTTGTTGGCTGGGCGTGACTGGCGCCCCTTCTTCTTGTGCTTTCGGAGTGGAGTCTGCTGTGGGGGCGGTGGGTTGTCATGGTCATAGTGGTACAGATGGTACTCAATACCACTGTAACTCTTGTAGACCTTGCGGCAGGTCTCCACAGGGCACTCATACGGTGGCTTAGTTGCCCGCAAGTTGTGGCAGAAAGTCTTCACATCAAAGTCCACCCCCATGCTGTCACATCTAGAATGTACAGATCAGTTAGCACAGGCCCAGGGAAGAGTTCCTGGCCACCCACTCCACTCTCTCCAGCCCTCCCTCTCCCCAAGGGTCCTGGCCAGCCAACCTCTACAGCAGCTCCAAATGCCCCCTCCTCCACAACATGGCCATAGTCTCGGCCTTATCACCTCTTGCCTGATCATCCTGCTCTACGTCTCAGTTCTTCTAGCCTCATCTCACACAACGTGTCCAGAACGATCTTTCTACCAAGTAGAAACGACCATGTTAGTCTCTTGATTAAAAGCATCCTGATGTTCCCCACTTACTTCAGGATAACATCCAAATTCCTTATGATGATATTCGAGGTGCTCCGTTCACTGTTTGGCCTTAGTCCTTCTTTCTAGATTCTTTTCACCAGTTACAGCTGTATTTCTGTCTAACCAGGGCAACTTGCCAGTCCCTGAATGTTACAACCTCTCATTCCTGCAAGATGATCTCTATTTAGAATGCCTTCCAACCTCCCTGATTAGTGAGCTCCTACTCATTCTTCAAAACATGACTCGAATGTCACTCCTGTTATGCTTCTTTGTCTCTCCCATGGAGAGCTGTGTTTCCACAGCATTTCATCCTCACCTCCACCATGGCATTCACCACACTGGAAGTTCTCTGTCTCCTCCCAGTAGACTGGGAGCTGTGCAGTGCAGACACCAGAGCCTACCCACCTCTGTATCCCCAGTACCTGGCATGTAGTGTTGTTTTGGCCAATGAATAAATAATCTGTTGAATGAATAGCTAAATGAGGGGATCACCAGTTCTGGAGCTGAGATGGATGAAGGCTAGTGTCAGCCCATGCAGAAGCTTGAACAGCTGGCCAATGATTTGGTCCTGGACTCCAGCAGAAATCACTGGGTTACAGAAAGAATTAGTTAATTTCTGAGGCGTTTACGGTAAGCCTATGCCCTGGCCCTGGGAGTGGCACCAGGCCCTAAGGATACAAACAGGAACATGACAATCCAGGCACACTCAGCTCCATGCTGGTCCTCAGAGCCCTCCCTTCCTCCTCTCCAGTGTTCCTGGGTGAGTGGAGACAGCAGATGGCACCAGCCCCCAGGAAGCCCAGCTTGGTCAGAGAGACTGCCCCAATTTCTCCAGGCCTAGCTGAGTGCAACAATTTAACTGTGGTCTTGGCACCATTCCAAGCAAAGCCACCCTGAGCTCCCTGATTAATAACGGTGCTTGTTGGCTCCTCTCCTGCGACTTAACCAAGCTAGTGAGCTGCTCCAGTCTCTCTGTCAAAGCCCCAGATTGTCATATCAGTAAAACTACTCCTTAAACTCGCCCCTACTTCCTACCTCCACCTGTCTTTAAACAAACCAATCAGAAGCACAAAGAAACTCTCCTCTTTCTATGATGAGTCCCTGAGTGAACGCTGCAGCTCTGCTGCCCCGGCTGGCTCCCTAATCAGCACAGAAACCCCCAGCAAACGTCCCGCTGGGACTCTGCAACAGAAGCGCAGAGGAGAAACAAGGCAACTTAGATCCGAAAGCCCGTGGGGAGGGCCCCAGCCCAAGGGTATGGCGGCGGCATCTGCCCCAGGCGCTCCGAGGGCTGGAGGAAGTAGGGGGCGGAGGCCAGAGGGATTAGGCCGGGCCGGGCGGTGCCCGCAGCCCTCTCCCGGATGCGGCTACGTTTCCCCTTTGTCGAAGTGTACAAAGTTAAACAAGGCTCTTCTCCTGCCATTGGCCCAGGCAGCCCCAGGCAACCCCGAAGGATACACTGTTGCCCGGGATGCAGGCTGTGAGCTAATGCACTGTCAGTTCTCCGGGCTGGAGTGGCCCGAGGGTACTCGGGCTGGGCAGCTCAGTGCGCGCCCCACGAAAGTAGCCTACCCCTTCCCGGCTGGCCACTCCCGCCCTGGTCCCTGGCCCGCACTCACCGGCCACCTCGAGTCCGGGCTCATTGCCGAGGGCGCCCGCCGGGGCTCCGACCCCACTAGGGGAGGCCGGCGGGGAAAGACGGGCCGGGGATGGGGAGCCCCAATTCCGGAGACTGCAGACCTCGCCACCCCGACCCCCTGCCGCCCCACGCTCTGGCCCGGCTCCCTGGGATTCCCGCGCTGACCCCTGCCGCTCCCAGTCCCGCCGGCGCCCCGGTCTCTCAATTGCGGCGGCCGCCGCCCCTTTCGAAAGCCCCTAGGTTGCCCGGTCTCGGGACCCAGCACCGCCGGAACAATGGAGGCTCCCGGAGGCAGCGCGGGGACGGCGGCGGCGGAGACGGTGGCGGCAAAGGCAGTGGCAGCGGCGGCGGCAGCAGCGGCGGCGACGGCGTCTGCGCAGGGTAAACGCGCCGCCGCAACGCTGCCGAGCTGCACTTTCGCCACACATCCCCGCCCGCCCGCTGAGGCTCGAGAGGCCATTCTCTGGGATTCGGAAGGGCCCCTGGACACCCTACATGACTTTTCTAGCACCTCCATCTTAGAGTTGAGCTTCTGGAGACTGAAGTTGCGGTACTCGGGACCCGGAATGGTGGGGCCGTTTGTAGCGAATCTGCGACCACGTACGGTGAGCGCGGACTGGGCGTGAGGAGCCCGCCCTTCTCCCTTCCCCCTCTGCCTCTCTTCCC
>NW_006778216.1:116848-117328 GCF_000442215.2 Lipotes vexillifer | reverse complement strand
TTTGCGGAGAGTGGGCGGGGTCATCTGTAAAGCAGACCCCCCCCCCGCCAGTAAGGAGAATAGGGGCTGAACGGGGGGTGAAGCGTGGGACTAAACGGAAAAGTGGGCCTCAGAAAAGAAAGGGCGGGGCTTTGGGTGGGCCTGGAACTTGGAGATGGGCTAGGGAGAAAGGATATAGCTGGGAAAAGCGATGTGAGGCTGAAGGTAAACGGTGGGGCTTGGAAAAGGTAAAGGGGCAGGGCTGGAGAAAAAGGTGTGAATCTGAAAGTAGCTGCCTGATTGGGGGTGGTGCAGAAGTCTGGTGGGGCGTGAAAGGGGTTGTGTAAGGTAACATGAGATTCAGATGCTGGAACCCTGTAGGTAGGCGGGGAAATGCTTCATGGCTACGGGTTGCCGGTTGGAAGATAGTGTCAAAACAGAGCTGCGGACTTCCCCGGTGGCACAGTGGTTGAGAGTCCGTCTGCCGATGCAGGGGACACG
>NW_006778216.1:93589-116607 GCF_000442215.2 Lipotes vexillifer | reverse complement strand
CCCGGAATACCAAAAAAAAAAAAAAAAAAAAAAGAAAGGAAGAAACAACATAACAGAACTGCTTTTAATGTGACTGGTCCACTTAGTAGCTATGTGAACTTGGGCAAGTCGTTAAATTCTTCCTCACCTACATTTACTTATTTGTAAAGCTGAGCTCGACAACTCTGTTGTCAGTTCTTGGGGGCTTCGGAGAACTTGGGGGCCAGGAAGAGTCCACTTGTTAAACAATACTTGTTGCTGAGCCTGTCCAGTTTTGCCATCAACGGCGAGCGTGAAAGATTCTGCCAGGGTTCTGGGGCAAAGCCCAAAGCATCTGGAAACTTCTGTTTTATCTTAATACAAACCTTGCAGCTGACCCACTATAAAGTATGTGTTTTCATATACAGTGTCTTCCCCCAAACATCCTAATAAAATTAACACCCCAGGAAGAGGTTTGCTGATTAAGATCTTTGGATCCGGAGTCAAACTGTTGGGTTCTCTCCAATAAGTGACAACCTCTCTGAGCCTTAGTTTCTTCATGTGTAAAATGGAGCTAAAATAGAGCTTACCTCACAGGATTGTTGTGAGGATTAAATAAGGTGATACCTGTAAATACCTAGCATAGTGTCTGACGTGTAGTGAATACTCAAAGAAAATATCAACTCTTTTATTATCCTCACTCAAAAAACTTGGACTAGATGAATTAGAGCAGAGTTATACAGAATCATCTTAAAGCTGACCCCTTTGGAGGTCAACAACCCCTTTTAGAATCTGATAAAAGCTATGGGCCTCTCCCCTCAGAAAAAATGTACACACATAAAGATTCACTTGTTTCTTAACGTATCTGAAGAATGTCTGAAGTGTTAGATGAACGTGTGTTAGGATGGGGATGGACCCTAGCTGAAACTGTCCTTGCCCCCTCCTTCTCTTGGTGTGGCCCCGGATCCTGGGTCCCTCCCTCCCCGAGACCCATGAGACAGAACTGGAGTAAAGGTGAGCTTTATTATTGGCATGAAGGCAGGGAGTGCCAGGCCCTCCTATGGTTGAGGGGGCAGAGGGCTCGACCAGCCAGTACCGATCCTCCAAGCTGGCCTTCCAGGGAGGTCCAGGGTTCCAGGTGCCTCTGGCTTTCAGCAGAAGCAGTGGGTGGGCAGGTGAGCAGGCTGCTAGGCTTTGGATAGGTGGGCTATTCAGGGATGCTCTGGAGCTGGCGTCGGCCTGGGGTTGGCAGGGGGTGGAGGGCGAGGCTGGATGTCCCTGGTGCGCATATAGGACAGTAGCTGCTCTGGGATCTCGGCCAACACGTCCTTGGCTAGTCGGGCCATGCTCAGCACCTGGTTCCCTGACCGGTCGACATAGTCTCGGAACGGGACGAACTGGGACAGGCACAGACAATCAGATGTGGGTGGTGGACAGAAGAGAGGGGAGTGGGGAAGGCAGCAGTAGGGAGGCTTCCTCTTTGACCCCCTAACGTCTCTTTCCAAATATCACACTATCTCTCTCCCCCATCTTGAGGAGCTTTCTACATTTGCTTTCTCTCCACCCACTTTTTTTTTCACCTTCTGTTCACCCTCAACCCACTCTAATTTGGCTTCGTGTAGTCTACTGAAACTGCTCTCACTAACGATGTCAACAGCACCATTTTCCCAAATTAGTCCAGAGGGCAATGACTGTCAGCCTCATCTTGCTGACTCCCCTTATCTTCCTATTACATTTGACCATAATCTTCCTGAACACTTCCCACTCTTGACACATTACATTCTTCTAGATTCTCCTACCTTTCTGGATGCCTTTCCCCCCACCCCCACCCCCAGTCCTCTGGGTCTACCTAATCTCTAAATCTGGTGCCTTCTCTCTCTCAGTTCTCTTCCTGGGTGATTTCATACACTTCTGTGACTTTACAAACTGTTCCCTGGATTAAGAGATACAAACTACTATGCATAAAATAGATAAGCAACAAGGATATATTGTATAACACAGGGAATTATAGCTTTTATCTTGTAATAACTTTTAATGGAGTATAAACTAAAAATACTGAATCACTGCTGTATACCTGAAACATATTGTAAGTCAACTATACTTCAATTAAAAAAAAAAACCTGTTCCCTCATGAGTCCCCAATTTATACATCCATCCCTGACCTCTTTTTTAAGGCCCAGAGCCACATATTTAGTTGTCCATATCACATCTCCTTTCATTGGTCTTAGATACCTCAAGCCCAATGTGTTTACAACGGAATTCTAGGCTTGTCTGCCAAATCTGCTCCTCCTCCAGCTTTCTCTTTCCCAGTAAATGGGACTATCACTCACCCAGTGGCTCAGTATAGAAAACTGAGAATCATCCTTGAAGCCCCCATCACTCCCTGTCACCATTTAATGAAATCTTCAACTCTTGGCAATTTTTCTTAAATAGTCTTTTGAAGCTGCTTCCTCTCTCCATCCGTACCGCTTCCATTCCCGCCCAAATCCCCTGCACTGCTTCGAAGGCCTCTTCATTAACGGCTCTGCCTGCCTTCTCGCTTGCCCTGCTACAGTCCACCATCCTGCAGCATCTCTGCCTGTCGTAAAACGCAAGTCTGACCACCCCACTTCTCTACGTAAAATCCTTCAAGAGCTTTCCAGTTCTTTTAGAACAAAGCTCTAAGCTTCACCATGACTGGCAAGGCCTTGGCTTCCTCTTCCTCTCACTCCCTGTGAACCTGCCACCCTGGCCTCTTGCCCTCTCCATGATTGGGCAAGTTCTTTGGAGCCTAAGGGCCTTCTCACGTGCTGCTTCTCTACCTGTAATGCTTATACCTCCTTTAGATTTCAGCTCAAATGTCATTCCCTCGTAGTAGCTTTCCCTGACTACCCTACCTAATCAGGTCCCGGTTATAGGCTCTCATTGTGGCGTTTGCTGCCCCTCTGGAGCACTTATCACAATCTAATGAGATGTGTGATTATTATTGGTTGCCTCCACTAGAGGGCAGGAGCCTTGGGATCTCCTACACTATGAATCCGCAATGGCTGCAGCAACCTGCCTGTTTCTCGAAAAGAATTTGCTGAATGAATGTAGGAAGGCTGAAGGAGTGAAGGGAAGAAAGGTAGGTGACTAAGAAGGCAGTAAGGGAGAAGAGCTGCTAGCTTAGCCTCTCCATCCCACCGTGCCTTTTGACTCCATGACTTCCTCTCCCGGGTCAGGTCTACCTGAACGATGTCCCGCTCTGCATAGCGTCCCCTAGAGGACACGCGCACGTCATCACCATCCAACTCTTCCATTGCTGCGGAAAAGACACCCCTCAGCTGACTGGCCTTCCCCACACCAACCCATGCTGCCCCCTCCCTCTTAGCTCCCCTTTGGAGTCATCATGAGAATGCCTAACAGTTGTATCAAAGTCCTACAAGTATTAGGCATTGTAATGGAGCTATTATTATGCCCTCCCACGCATTCCTTCATCCCAGGAGCCCCAGGAGGGAAGTATTTGTATCAACACCTCGGCTATGATGAGGAAACAGGTTCAGAGAAGGTCTGTGACTTGGCCAAAGTCCAGCACAGGCATCCATCCTATCTTTTCTAGGCAGGCCTGGGTGCCCAGATCCTCCCCTGTTTTCCCATTATTGGTCCCACTCATGGACACCCCCCATCTTACCCTCAAACATGGCTGGTCCCACACCGACAATAATGATGGACATGGGCAGTGAGGAGGCCTGTGAGGGAAAGAGGGTAGATGGTTGGGGTGAGCAGGCGTAACAGGGGAAGTGACTGTTGGGAGACAATCCTGTGTGTGTGATGTTTCTGCACATCTTACAAGCAGAGGCACTGATTCCCTTTGTGTCAGATTATCTTTTCAAGGATGTCTCCATATGTAACTGCCTTGAAAGATACAGTGTCTTCCTACAGAGCAAAGGGCAGGTTTGTTTACTGTCCAGTGTAATATCTCACACTGGAACAAAGGGAAGGCATGCTTACTGCCCATTATAAAAGACTCGGGTTCTCTACACTCAGGGTTTCTGTTCTATAATGCAACCCACTGTGGGTACAGGTGTCATCTGGCCCTCTGCACATTATCTTGTGGGAAGCGGGACTTAGTGAATCAAAGCCAATGCTGATAGTTGAGCTACTGCTATTGCTGGGAATAGCAAAGTCCTTTGCTTTTTTTGGCCACGCTGCATGGCATGTGGGATCTTAGTTCCCCAACCAGGGATCGAACCCATACCCCCTGCAGTGGAAGCGCAGAGTCTTAACCACTGGAGCGCCAGGGAAGTCCCAAAGTCCTTTGCTTTTGTGTCTGCTGCCAGCATCCATGAAACTGGCAGGCTGACTTGTTAGCTTGCGTGTAGGGTAAAATCTCAACCCCTTCACGGTTATTAACAGTGACCCCTCCCTTCCAAGCCCTCCTCCTCAGACTCACACTGACAATGGCCTCCTTGGTCTGTGTCATGTCAGAGATGACCCCATCAGTGATGATGAGCAGAACATAGTACTGAGAACCATCAGAGATCTTGGCTGCAGCCCTGGGTGAGAGGCCAAGATCAGAATTCAGCTGAAAGCCCAGAGTTCAAAGGAATGTCCTGTCCCCAAAACTTCCATAGCCAGCACGTATGCAGTGGACATGGACTGGGGCTTCTGAAGCTCATGCTCCTTCCCAAGACCTGGCTGCCTGCCCCACCCACCATCCCTCCAGTTACATTTATAGAACACTCACTATAGCAGGTACAGTGTTTAGGCACTGGAGGTACGCAGTGAGAAAAACAAATCCATCCCAGTCCCCTTGAGAGGGGATGCTGATCTAAGAATCACAGAAATAGCTATAGAATTGCACTTGTGATGAGAGTTGGGATAGAAAGAGACACTGCTATGACAGTGTCCTGTAGGGCATCTTGACATGGCCCAGGTCAATGAAAGCTTCTTTAAGGAAACAATGTTTGAGGATAAAGGAGAGGAGGAAGGAGAAGAGGCTAAGCGAAGGGGGAAAATTATTCCAGGTGGAAGGGCCCCATAATGGGACTGGAGGACTCCTACCCTTAATGGAGCCCAGAAAGTGAAGGAAGCAGAGTGGACCATGTGACTGAAATGAGGTGGGGCCCAAACCACACAGGGCTTTGTTGGCCCTGGAAAGATTTTGGTATTTATACAAGAACAAGACCAAAGACTGAAGGCCTCCTTTCTTCCCTCTCTCACCCATTTCTCCTCTCTCCCTTCTCCCCTCTGCTGACCACATCCCATTGCCTAGGTTTCTGGGTCCTCAGCCAGTCTAACAGCTGCTCCCAGAGCTCCTTTTCCTTCTCTCACTATCAGTCTTTGAATCCAAGATTTTTTGATCTGAAAAGGACTTCAGAAGTCATTAACTCTAGTCCCCTTATTTTACACATAAGAAAAATGAGACCTCAGAGAGCACAAAGGCCGTGGCAGACCTGGTCTCTTGACTTCCAGTGTCGGGCCCTGTGTGGATTGGAAAGGATGGAGTTGCACTCTCCAGTAAGGTAGCCCCTATTGAAATTTATATTAATTAAGTTAAATGAAATTCAACATTCAGTTCCTTGTTCCCCCTAGCAACTTTTCAAGTGCTCACTATCTGTATGTGCCTGGTAGCTACCATATAGGACATCACAGATACAGAACATTTCCATCATTGCGGAGTTCTGTTGGACAGTGCTGGTATTTAAGCTTGATATAAAAAAGGAGGAAAGCGTGGTGAGAGTGGAGAATTCAAATAGCTACAGTTCATTTTGCCCAGGGCCCAGGGTGGGAGTGGGCCGTGATCCGTTCCTGAATCCTGGCTGCAGCCTCCTCATAGGCTTGGGCTGGTACTGTTTCCTGTCACTCACTCATTTTGCAAGTAATCATTGCACACCTGCTATGTGTCAGGCACCAAGTTTGGTGCTGAGCATGCGGCAGAGAATTGGACATTGTCCTGGGGGGAGATGGATGCTTTCACCACTAAGATGCAGTGAGGTTAGGGCTTTGAGGACAAGACATCTAACCTAAGACCTGAAAAATGAGTAGGAGTTAGCCAGGTGGAGGTGGAGGTGGGGTGGGGGGCAGGAGGGGAGGGTAAAGGGAAAGTGTTCCAGAGAGAAGGAATAGCATGTGCAAACCAAGAGAGTGTGTTCTAGGGGCTGCACGTAGGACCACAGCAGAGAGATGAGGCTGGAGAAGTGAGCAATGGCCCCCTCATGAAGGGATTTGTGAGCCAGGGCACTGGGGAGCATGGAAGGGCTTTGGGGCACGGGAGGTACATCTTTGGCTCCCTGCTGATGCCTGGCATTCCCAAGGTCATGTAGACCTGGAGCTGGGTGACTGGCTGGGGAAGGCCAGTCTGTGCCCCACTTGGCTGGGGGGTGGGAAATGACAAAGAGTCATCTGTGATCATCAAAATCACAGCCGCACTCTTGACATACGTGATCTAATTGAATCCTCACCACCATTCTATGAGGTAGGCACATTTTTTATTCCAGTTTTTAAAATGAGAAAAGTGAAGTTCAGAGACTTTAAGTAGCATCCCCAAGGGGTGGTGCAGCTGTGGTCCAAGCCCACGCTTGAACAACTGAACCTAAAGCCTGAGCTCTTGATTCCTCCAGTCTTCATTCCAGCCTGCTCTCTGGATACTCCTCCGTACACACTGCACATTCTGCTCAGAGTGTACTGTTCACTGTTTACCGAGCTCGCCCTTCATACCTCTGTGCTTTTCACATGTGGCTCCTGCTGCCAGGCCTCCTCTGTCCATCTTCCTCTGACAAAGTCCAGTTTGCCTTCTGCACCCAGCCAAGCAGTCAGTCCCCTGCGACTACACTGCCTTGGCTCTCTCAGACTCTCCTTCTCCCTCTGCCTTCTAGGATGCCACCCACCAAGACGGGCTGTCTGCCCTTCCAAATGGGTTCTCACACCCCTGAGGGTACCAGCATGCGTGCCAAGGGGAACCCAAGGTCACAGGATACCGGAAGCACTCATTATACTATATGATTTGGTGGATAAAGCTAGATGACTCTAAGTACACTTAAAACACCTTTTCCCCCACCTATATTATAGCAAACATGGACACAATATGAGAAGAATGTAAATTTGCATGCATTTCTAAGATAAAATATGGGGATTTCAAAGACATTTTCAGCTTGGCTGCTTTCAGCCGTGCCCCCAGTTTCCCGTATAGGGGAAGCGGTTGTTTGCCTTTGCCGACAGGCAACTTGCTGGAAAAGTCTGGGAAGCTCCGGCCTACAGAAGGTAATGATTTGTTTATATTTCTGTCTCCTGCACCGAGGCAGGAGATCTCAAGGGCTGAGCCTAGATCTGATTCATCTGTGAGTCTCTAGTGCCCCTGCAGAGAACTGGGCACACACAGATGCCCTTAGAATAGTAATAATGATAATAATAGTACCAGTAATAGCTAACACCCATAGCACTTACAATGTGGCAGGCACTGTTCTCAGTGCTTGACAAATATTAATTTAGTTAGTCCTCACAACAGCTCTATGATACTATTATCCCCATGTACAGCTGAGGAAACAGGCACAGAGAGGTTAACAGTCTTGCCCAAAGTGACACAGCTAGTAAGTGGTAGAGTGGGTGTAACTTAGCTAGTCTAGCCCCACAGCCCACATCCATGCTACATTCTCCTTTATGGAATGTTCACTGAATGAATGAATGAGTGAACTTGCCCAAGATAATATTTAAGAAGTCTGTTTAATAAAACAAAAAAATGTGCTCAGATTCCATTATTAAGTGAAAAAATCAGTAGTGAAATGTTACATGTAATTTGACTGCCATTATGGTTGCATAAGGAAGACTGTCAATAACTATATATACATCCACATTCCCATGGGCCGTATTCTGGGTGATTTCTTATTTAATTTCTCCATCCTTGAAATTTTCTACAGCAATGTTATGTTACTTTTGTAATTAAAGAAACTATTATCTCACTATGAATTAGAAAATAACTAATCTTTATTAGAGAAAAGGCAAGTCTCTGGACATATAAATCTCCCTGAAATCCTTCCACTTTTATTCTCTTTTTTTGTTTCACCTTTTTACTCTCAAGTTTTCTGAGGTACTTTGTTTTCGATGGGTCTCTTCTATTTAGCATACTACGGTTTACTTATTATTTTTTATTCAATCAGAGAAACTTTAGGTTCACTGACATATGTTTGGTTTTAGTTGTCATTTTATTTTATCTGCATTTAAGAAAATCATTTGTTACCTGAGCTGGCTTTTCTTTGCATTGTATGTTTTTGTTCTGAAAATTTGGAGTTACTCTTTTGTTTTTAGAAGTTACCCTTCTATAGTTTAACCTGCAACTTGAGCTCATTTTAATCTACCATGAGCACCTACTATGGGCCACACACTGTGCTAATCATTCTTTTTTTTTTTTTTTAAAGAATTTGTAATTTCTTTTTTTTTTAAATTAATTTATTTTATTTATATTTAGTTTTGGCTGCGTTGGGTCTTCGTTGCCGTGCGTGGGCTTTCTCTAGTTGTGGAGAGCAGGGACTACTCTTCGTTGCAGTGCACGGGCTTCTCATTGCAGTGGCTTCTCTTGTTGTGGAGCGCGGGCTCTAGGCACGCGGGCTACAGTAGTTGTGGCTCATGGGCTCTAGATCTCAGGCTCAGTAGTTGTGGCACGCGGGCTTAGTTGCTCCGCGGCATGTGGGATCTTCCTGGACCAGGGCTTGAACCCGTGTCCCCTGCATTGGCGGGTGGATTCTTAACCACTGGGCCCCAGGGAAGTCCTAATCATTCTTATATTGTTATCTAATTTTAAATTCCCAATAACTCTATAAAGAAAGTACTATGGTTATCCATTATTACACCTATTTACAGGGATGAAATGGAGGCTTAGAGAAGCTAAGTTGCTTCAGGTCACATGGTTAGTGAGTGGTAGACCTGGGATCACTCCCAGGTCTGATGCCCAAACTTGTGCCTTACCCACTGTTCTGTAGGCCCTTCTCTCTTCCCCAAACTTGAGGCCTGGGTTGTTGTTCCCAGGGAGTGGGGTTGGGGTAGTTTGTTGACATCCTTTCTATCTCAGAATAAGGCATTATGTAACCTCTTTATAACAGAGCCTGGCCAACAGTGAAACTTTCACCTTCTCCCCAGAGCCCAAATTCACCCAAGAGTGGTCCTGACTATCCTTGGGAAGTCAGTTCACCGTCTGGGTTCCCTTAATTTCCCCCAGCGCCACGCAGTTTCCTTACCTGGCCACCTGGTTGATGACAGGGGCGAAGAGGGTGGGCCCGTAGAGCTGCACGGTGCGCAGGCTCTGGAAGTAGCTCTCCAACACGCCCTCAATGCCCACACAGTTGGGGTCCTCATCATTGTTGTTCTGTCAGGGAAGATGCCCTGCTGGGCTGATCCTAGCCCACTCGTTCCTTCTTGCATCGCTGTCTCTCAGAGTCCCCTCCAAACTCCAACCCTGCCCCCTCCCTGCTCTGCCACCTTCTCCTAGCTCCTCCTGCTACTTGGCAGGTCCTTGACCCTTAGAAAAGACATAAGCAGAAGAATCTTGTCAACTTGGGTGGGCCAGATGCCAGGGCATGGAGTCTAGGTTCTGGCCATACCATACCAGGGGGAACTGGTGGGAGATCCGTCCCTCGGGAGGCAGCTTGGCCCCAAAGCCGTAAGCTGGGAACAGCTTGTCACTGTCATAGTCCTGGATGATTTCTCCCACTGCCTTGAGGGCCATGGCATAGGCGCTGAGCTGATAAGGACTCATGTAGTGCAGGGAGGTGGGCTGCAGGGGATTCCCTATAGGGAAACAGGAGCCCCACCTCATGGTCATCTTGATGATCTATTAGTTCACCTGCCTATCATTATATGCATCCATCCACCTATCCATTCATCCACTCTTTACCCATGTACTCCATCATTATTTTACCCAGTCATCCAAAAGTTCATTTATCCATCTATCCATCCACCAACCCCTATATGTATCCATCAGTTCATCCACCTACTCGTACATCCATTCACCCATCCACTGGCCATAAATCCATCTTTCAGTCTACCTATTCATCTCCATCCGTCCGCTTCTCCATTCTCTTATCCAAATATCCACGCACCTAACCATCCATCCATCTATCCATCCATTCACTTCTTCACCTGCTATTTCTCTTTCTTTCCCATCCATCCATATAGCCATATTCTTTCATCCATCTATCCATCCCTATCCATCCCATTCATTCACCTGCCTTTCTATCCTCATATGGATCCATTCACCTGTCCACTCATCCATTTCCCCAATTTAAACATCTGAGCGTTTGTCCACCCACATACCAGTTCATGCATCCACCTGTCTAACCCACTGTACTCACTCATTACCCATTTGCCCCCTCTGTTTATAAATCTATCTACCCCCCCCAGTCATCTACCTATTTACCTATTCATCTCTCATTACACCCCTATTCCCTCCCATCCATTCATTTACTCATCTGCTTCTCAAGCTATGTAGACCTATCTATCCTTTCAACTTTCTTTGATCCATTTACCCACTTATTTTTCTGTACCCTCTCCCACCATTACACCCAGTAATCTCCTCACAACACTCCTGCCCCAGTGTGAGCCTGACTGGGCCTTGCCTCAAGCCTGGGCTTCCTGGGTAGCTTAACTCTTATTCCCAGGTTGGAATCCAGGCCAATCCCTAGTGACTTCTTTAGAATTCCTCCGCACCCCATTCCCCCATCCATGCCTCACCATTGGAAGCTGTGAAGTCAATGGCTACTGTGAAGTTCAGCTGCGTCCTGTTGGGGAAATAGATGGATTGAGAAGGGAGGGACTAATAACTTACTATACCTGGGATTTCTCAAACACTAGTATGCATATGAGCCACCTGGGAATCGTGTTAAAATGCAAATTCTGAACTGGATGGTCTGGGTGGAGCCTGAGATTCTGCATTTCTAACAAACTCCCAAGTGAGGCAGATGCTGCTGGCCCACTGAACACACTTTGGGTGGCAGAATTAAATGCCTGCTGCATGACATAATATGCACGATGTAATTTAATTTAACCCTTACTGTCGTCCTGAAGTGGTATTTAACAGCTCCATTTTACACTGGAGAAAAGTGAGGTTTAGAGAAGACAAGTACCTTTCCGAGGTCTGCCTGCGTCCCCTAAACCAAGCAGGATGTCCCCTACAGCCTGCTTATCGTTTCCCTCTCTCTTGGCTTCTCCCTCTTGCCTGGACATATCTTCTGCTTGGGCCCCAGTAAGGTTACTGGGGACACCTTTGAAAACCACTGGTCTGTCATCTTCCCAGGACGGGCTGGAAGCTCGGGTTGAAAGGCAGCCCCATGGAGAGAACTAAGATGGGCGGCACTCTGCACTTTATAAAGCACTTTGTAGTCTGCCAAGTGTTTTAAAGTTTATCCTCATGATCTCTTTGGACCCTGACCATTAATGAATAGTAAAACTGAGGCTCAGAACTGGGAGTAACTCATTGCTGGGCTTTCAGCCAAAAGCTTGGCCTGTGACTCACCCTCCCTTGATGTAATCGACAAAAGTGAATTCAGAGTCCACAGAAAAGGAAAGCAGCGTCACCTGCGGGACAGAAGAGGCAGCCCTGCTACTTTGGAAAGTGTAGTTAGGGTAGAAAAAGGGACAGAGGCACTTAATTTCACCCCCTACCCCACCCTGTCCAATTTCTGAAAGGGCAAAAAGGGGAAGCTGTCAGAAACATTTGGATTTCCAAAAATATATTAAATTGGGAAATATAACTTAGGTTTTCCCAAAAAATCTGCAAAAGAGTAAATTTCAAAACAATTTCCTTAGGTGAGAGAAAAAAAATTAAAAACAAAATACAACAAAAACTTAAATGGTGCCACCTTGTGTCCAGCATTACTATATCCAAGTAATCTGTGCCAACAGCTTTCCCATGCCCTCAACATTTGTCATGTCATGCTATGTCAGTGGGGATAGAGACAGAAGGATCCAGGGAGGGACAGGGCTCTAGGGAGTACTCACAGTTCCCGAGTTGACATATTTCTTCTTCTTACATTTCTTCCGAGGGTTAAGTACCTAAGTGAAGAAGATAACAGTGATGGTGGGAAACAGGGCGGGAGCCACAGACTGAGCACACTAGGATGGGGGGCCTGGGCAACCTGAGCAGGGCTGGAGCTCTCACCTCATACACTGTGAACTGGTTCTGCGCCTTGCTCAGCTCTCTGTAGCTGGTGGTAAACTCACCGATGAAGTCGTGACTACAATGAGACCAGAGGTGGGTAAGCAACAACTGCTGGTGGCTTGGAGCCATCTCTGAAACCAGTCTTTTTTTTTTTTTTTTTTTTTTTAAATAAACCATTAGAGTACTGGGAGATAATCTCATTAATTTTATTTTTTTTTAATTTATTATTATTTTTAAATTGATTTATTTTTGGCTGCATTGGGTCTTCGTTGCTGCTCGTGGCTTTCTCTAGCTGCAGCGAGCGGGGCTACTCTTTGTTGTGTTGCGCGGGCTTCTCATTGTGGTGGCTTCTCTTCTTGTGGAGCTCAAGCTCTAGGCGTGTAGGCTTCAGTAGTTGTGGTGGGCGGGCTCAGTAGTTGTGGCACAAGGGCTTAGTCGCTCCGCGGCATGTGGGATCTTCCCGGATCAGGGCTCGAACCCGTGTCCCCTGCACTGGCAGGCGGATTCTTAACCACTGCGCCACCAGGGAAGTCCGAAACCAGTCTTTTATTTCCACTATCTGTGCCTCTACTTGGGCTGCAGGGCACTGGGGCTTGGGCTAGAAGAGGGACCAAGCTAAGGGGAAGAGAAGGGAAGAGACAGTGTACCAGAGAGACAACTGAGGGCATCAGTTGTACCCAAGGTCTTGGCATCTGTCATCAACGTTTCTGGCTCCCAAGGCTACTCTGGGGTTCCTAGTGAATGTACTACATATTTCAGGGAGCTGTTTGTGTTAATTATAGGAGAGGGCAGTACTATGGGGGGCAGTGCTACCTTCCATCCCGGTCCCAGTCGTACACATCAATCTTCACTGTTCTGAAATGCAGGAGATAAACGTAGGCTCGGTGTGTATAATAAATCTGAGACACCCACACCCACTTAACTATACATAAATCATCTTCCAATCCACCCATCTGTCCTTCTATCAAACTTCCTCCTATCCGTCCTATCCATTCATCAGTCCATGCACATACCCAACTATCTACTGCCACTACCACTATTATTACTACTACTACTGATATTTATACTGCGGTTGCTATACTTTACTCCTGAGGTTTTTTTTTTTTGGCTGCACCGCATAGCTTGCAGGATCTTATTTCCCCAACCAGGGATTGAACCCAGGCCCTCCACAGTGAAAGGGCACAGTCCTAACCACTGGACCGCCAGGGAATTCCCTACAACTTATTGAGTCTTACTATATTCCAGGTATTGTTCTCAGCACTTTCACAGACTAATTTAATTTAACAATCATTCTATAAAGTAAGAACTATTGAGATAGCCTCATCCACCAGAGGGCAGACAGCAGAAACAAGAAGGACTACAGTCCTGCAGCCTGCAGAACGAAAACCACAATCACAGAAAGACAGACAAAAAGAAAAGGCAGAGGACTGTGTCCCAGATGAAGGAACAAGATAAAACCCCAGAAAAACAACTAAATGAAGTGGAGATAGGCAACCTTCCAGAAAAAGAATTCAGAATAATGATAGTGAAGATGATCCAGGATCTCGGAAAAAGAATGGAGGCAAAGATCAAAAATATGCAAGAAATGTTTAACAAAGACCTAGAAGAATTAAAGAACAAACGAACAGAGATGAACAATACAATAACTGAAATGAAAAATAGACTAGAAGGAATAAATAGCAGAATAACTGAGGCAGAAGAACGGATAAGTGACCTGGAAGACAGAATGGTGGAAATCACTGCTGCAGAACAGAATAAAGAAAAAAGAATGAAAAGAAATGAAGACAGCCTAAGAGACCTCTGGGACAACATTAAACACAACAACATTCGCATTATAGGGGTCCCAGAAGGAGAAGAGAGACAGAAAGGACCCGAGAAAATATTTGAAGAGATTATAGTCGAAAACTTGCCTAACATGGGAAAGGAAATAGCCACCCAAGTGCAGGAAGCACAGAGAGTCCCAGGAAGGATAAACCCAAGGAGAAACACGCCAAGACACATAGTAATCAAACTGACAAAAATTAAAGAAGAAGAAAAATTATTGAAAGCAACAAGGGAAAAACGACAAATAACATACAAGGGAACTCCCATAAGGTTAACAGCTGATTTCTCAGCAGAAACTCTACAAGCCAGAAGGGAGTGGCATGACATAGTTAAAGTGATGAAAGGGAACAACCTACCACCAAGATTACTCTACCCGGCAAGGATGTCATTCAGATTTGACAGAGAAATCAAAAGCTTTACAGACAAGCAAAAGCTAAGATAATTCAGCACCACCAATCCAGCTCTACAACAAATGCTAAAGGAACTTCTCTAAGTGGGAGACACAAGAGAAGAAAAGGACCTACAAAAACAAACCCAAAACAATTAAGAAAATGGTAATAGGAACATACATATCTATAATTACCTTAAATGAGAATGGATTAAATGCTCCAACCAAAAGGCACAGACTGGCTGAATGGATACAAAAACAAGACCCGTATGTATGCTGTCTACAGAAGATGCACTTCAGACCTAGGGACACATACAGACTAAAAGTGAGGGGATGGAAAAAGATGTTCCATGCAAATGGAAATCAAAAGAAAGCTGGCGTAGCCATACTCATATCAGATAAAATAGACTTCAAAATAAAGAATGTTACAAGAGACAAGGAAGGACACTACATCATGATCAAGGGATCAATCCAAGAAGGAGATACAATAATTATAAATATATATGCACCCAACATAGGAGCACCTCAATACATAAGGCAACTGCTAACAGCTATAAAAGAGGAAATTGACAGGAACACAATAATAGTGGGGGACTTAAACACCTCACTTACACCAATGGACAGATCATCCAAACAGAAAATTAATAAGGAAACTCAAGCTTTTAATGACACAATAGACCAGATAGATTTAATTGATATTTATAGGACATTCCATCCAAAAACAGCAGATTACACTTTCTTCTCAAGTGCGCACGGAACATTCTCCCGGATAGATCACATCTTGGGTCACAAATCAAGCCTCAGTAAATTTAAGAAAATTGAAATCATATCAAGCATCTTTTCTGACCACAACACTATAAGATTAGAAATCAACTACAGGGAAAAAAATGTAAAAAACACAAACACATGGAGGCTAAACAGTACATTACTAAATAACCAAGAGATCGCTGAAGAAATCAAAGAGGAAATCAAAAAATACCTAGAGACAAATGACAATGAAAATACTATGATCCAAAACCTATGGGGTGCAGCAAAAACAGTTCTAAGAGGGACGTTTATAGCAATACAAGCCTACCTCAATAAACAAGAAAAATCTCACATAAACAATCTTACCTTACACCTAAAGGAACTAGAGAAAGAAGAACAAACAAATCCCAAAGATAGTAGAAGGAAAGAAATCATAAAGATCAGAGCAGAAATAAATGAAATAGAAACAAAGAAAACAATAGCAAAGATCAATAAAACTAAAAGCTGGTTCTTTGAGAAGATAAACAAAATTGATAAACCTTTAGCCAGACTCATCAAGAAAAAGAGGGAGAGGACTCAAATCAATAAAATTAGAAATGAAAAAGGAGAAGTTACAATGGACCCCACAGAAATACAAAGCATCCTAGGAGACTACGACAAGCAACTATATGCCAATAAAATGGACAACCTGGAAGAAATGGACAAATTCTTAGAAAGGTATAAACTTCCGAGACTGAACCAGTAAGAAATAGAAAATATGAACAGACCAATAAGAAGTAAGGAAATGAAAACTGTGACTAAAAATCTTCCAACAAACAAAAGCCCAGGACCAGATGGCTTCACAGGTGAATTCTATCAAACATTTAGAGAAGAGCTAACACCCATCCTTCTCAAACTCTTTCAAAAAATTGCAGAGGAAGGAACCCTCCCAAACTCAATCTATGAGGCCACCATCACCCTGATACCAAAACCAGACAGATACTACAAGAAAAGAAAATTACAGACCAATATCACTGGTGAATGTAGATGCAAAAATCCTCAACAAAATACTAGTAAACAGAATCCAACACATTAAAAGGATCATACACCATGATCAAGTGGGATTTATCCCAGGGACGCAAGGATTCTTCAATATATGCAAATCAATCCATGTGATCCACCACATTAACAAACTGAAGGAGAAAAACCATATGATCATCTCAATAGATGCAGAAAAGCTTTTGCCAAAATCTACCACCCATTTATGATAAAAACTCTCCAGAAAGTGGGCACAGAGGGAACCTACCTCAACATAATAAAGGCCATATGTGACAAAACCATGGCAAACATCATTCTCAATGGTGAAAAACTGAAAGCATTTCCTCTATCAACAAGGATTCATCTATCCAACCAAATACCCAGCCATCTGACATTTGTCTATCTGATCATGCATTCTACATAACCATCCACTTATATGCCCATCCATCCTTCTACCCACTCACCTATCTTCATACTGCCCATTTGTTAGATCATATGGTCAGCCTATCCATCTACTTTACACTCATCCACCAACTAATTCATCCACTAATCCATCCATTCCCTCTACCATCCATTCATCTGTCTATCCATCAATCTACCTGTCATTCCACCTGTTTATGCTCCTGCTTTTTCAGTTATCCCTCTGCCTCTCCAACCAACTCACCAATCTCTCATATACCCATCCATCCTCTCACACATTTAGTCATCCACCCATTAATCCACCCATCATCTGTCCATCCACTAATCCACCCATCAGTCCACTCATCCATTCATCTGCTGTCCATTCATCCATCTCCCCCTCTACTCACCCACCAGTCCTCTTATACACCCACCCACATACCCATCTAGTCATTCACCAGTTTATCTATTCACCTGACCACCCATCCATGTATCTGCTCACTCATTTGTTCATTTGCCCTTTCATCCATCCATCCAACCATCCGTCCATCCGTCCATCCATCCATCCACCTATTCATCCATGTGGCTATCCGTCTGCTTCCCCATGCACCCATCTCCATGTCCAAAACTCTGCCTCACTGAGTAGGATCCTCCAACACTACTATGACCCTTCTACCTTCATTCTTGGGCCCAGGAACCCCACTCTCACGCCCTTCTCCCCTTACTCCTTAGCTTATGCTGAAGCAGACCTGTCATAGTCTCCATTGCACAATACCCGCACAGGGATGCTGAAGGGCTGCCACACAGGATTCAGCGTGTTTTTCACAACCTCCGTCTTGTGGCAGATGGTGAACCTGGAGAGGACAGGAGGATTGGAACCTGCCTTTGGGGTAGGACTGAGCCCAGAGACAGGGCCTGATACTCTTGGAGATTCAAGCACATATCAGGCACTGCCTTGAGTGGATTCTGGGCTCAGGTCCTGGTGGAGTCTAAGATGTCCCAGCCTAAGAGCCCTAAGGGGCCCATGGTCACAGTGGGGGTAGTGACTCACGTGCCATCCTCATTGCTCCTATAGAACACAAGGAAAGGGTCTGATTTCCCAAAGAAGTCCTTCTTGTCCAGCTTGTTTGCACACAGCTGCATGGTGGCAATATCCTATGGATGAAATTGGGCTATTGACACTCAAATTGCTCACAAACTCAGAGAGCCCACTACAGGGAGTTTGGGGAGAGAAGAGAGCCTCCTGGGTCTAGTATGTGGCCCTTACTGACCCGACAATTGCTAAGCTCCTCTGCGGTCAGCAATATGGTCCCACACTTCTTGCCTGGTACACCCCTGGAAGCAGAAAAAGCCTCTTTGTGAGGGGAGGGGGGAGAGCAGGAAACAAGAATTGGGGTGGCCAATCTGGGATTGGGTAGGTCAGGGGATCCAATCTGTCATTGACTGATAGTCCCAAGTATGTCCACCTCTGTCCTAGGTGGCTTCTGGTGGGGAAAGTCCTGACTTTGACTGGGGAAGGTTTCTAGTCTGGAAGGAAGGGGTTAACCTAGCCTACGTGGACATATCATACTGGTAGCATAGGAAAGACATAGGATTTAGAGTTCTGGGCAAGTTATTTTCCCTTTCTCTGGGCCCTGGTTTTCTCTTTATGTAATGGGAATCTTGCCCACCTCTCAGGGTTGTGAAGAGATCAGAATGAATGCATGGAAGGAAAAGCAGTTGGTAAGCTTGGTAGATATGAAGGTGGTTCTCTTTCTCAAAGCAGACTCTTCATCTACGATACACCAGACACTGTTCTAGGTATGAATTGGCCAGTTGGCACTTTCCAGCTCTGCGAGATCCTGCCTTCAGGGAGCTTCCAGGGGAAGGTGGGATGTCAAAGCCAATAGGCAAGTAGAGCATGATGTAGCAATCCTAACGAGGGAGAGGAATTTCTATCCAGATCTGGGGCAAAAGGGCTGGTTTGTTAGGTCAAAGATGCTATGCTTTCTGAAGACTGTGAAGAGTGAGATCAAAAAGTCCAGGGCAGCCTTATCTTCTTCTGACACTTCCATGTGCCTGAAGGGTGCATACCAGGACACCCATCCCCAACTCGCCTTGGGTCTCCAAGCAGTCAGGGACCCTGTTGATATGGGCCTGCAAACCCTAACCCCCATGGGATCCAAAAGTGTGGTAGAGAGGAAGCTAGGTTAGGAGTATTCTCAGTTCAAGTTTTGACTCCAGTTTGCTATGTGGTTTTCCCCATCTTTAAAATGAGAATTTGAACCATTTCTTTGGCTCCTTTGATCTCTCTCTGTGCTTTAAAAAGACAGAGTGTAATGAGTACAGGGACTCTTCACCTGCACGTTCAGAACCAAGTCGCTGATCCTACTGCCTTCTCACTGTTCTTTGCTTCCTTAATGTTCTCCATCATCTCATCACCCAGTGTGAATTCCAGTCACTCTGGACTATAATAATCACTCCCTTGCATCCTACTTCTTTTCCCTTGCCCTCTCTCACTTCTATATACTTATCTGGCAGAACCACAGCCCTAGTTAAATCCAATTCTCTGCCTAACCCATACCACACCTGTGCAACTGAATATGGCCAGAGGAAAACACACATTCATGCTAATTGCTTTCATTTTAAATGTGTGACCACAAACCTCAAGAGGGTCCTTAATCATACCGTACACCCCGGGTCCCTTCATGTTTCCAGTTCTGCGAGATGGCAATTTCTCTCTTCCTCCTCCATCCTCACTCTCAGCTAATGACCTTGTTTCCTACCTCACTGACAAAACTGAAGCAACCAGAAGAGAATGTCCACAGACCCACCACGCACCTACCCTGCCTCCAGTATCTTCTCCAACACGAGGCCTTCCTACCGTTGCTATAAATGACTATCCATGTGCCTATTTACCCCTCCACTGTGTGCTACTTTCCACACCCTCCCTCTTGCCTGCACAAGGACGTCACTCTAGCAACTCTGCCCCCCCTTTTTTTTCTCTTTTGGCCACGCCACATGTTATGTGGGATCTTACTTCCCCAACCAGGGATTGAACCCACACCCCCTACATTGGAAGCGTGGAGTCTTAACCACTGGATGGCCAGGGAAGTCCCGCCCCTCTTTTTATTATGTCAAATTTTCAGTTTCTACTGGATCATTCCCATTAGCATACAAACGTGGTATAATTTTTCTCATGTTAAAATATTACAAACCTATTCTTACTCTCACTTCCCTCTCCAGCCACCCCTCCTTTTCTCTTCTCCTTGTAGCAAAACCACTTGAGAGATTCCTAATTCCCATTCCTCTCTTCCATTCTCTTCTAAACCTCCCCAACCAGGCTGTCACTCCCATCTCTCCTTCAAAACTCTGCTTGTCAGCGTCACCGGCGACCTCCATCTGGCTACACCCAACGGCCAGTTCCCGATCCTCACCTTACTTGACCTGCAGCAGCATTTGACATGGTTGGCCACTCTCTTGTCCTTGATACACATCCTTCACTTTGCTGCCGGGACAGCACCACCTGCGCTCGGTTACCCTCCCATTTCACTAATGATCCTTCTCAGCCTCCCTTTCTAGCTCCAATTCACGGAGGAGTCTTTGATCTTCCCTCTCTCCTCGCTCCCTTAGTGATCTCATCTAATCTCATGTCCTTAAAGAGCACCTAAGATTCACGTTCCTTATTGCCTATTTGACATGTCCACTCAGATGTCTAATAAAAATTATGAATTTCAACAGGTCAGACTGAACTCCTGGTTGACTTCCTCCCACAGCTTACTCCTCCCTCACTTTTTAAAAAAAAATATCATCGTTTATGGCAACTCCATCTTTCCATTTGTTCAGGCCAAAGACCTTGGTATCATCCTCGACTCCTCTTATCCTCTCACATCCATATGCCATCTGTCAGGAATCTGTTGGCTCCACCTTCAAGATACATCCAGAATCTGACCAATTCTCCCTCCTTCACTGCTAGCACCGTGGATTACTTCTACCTTTGTCCACCCAAGGTTTGGTCTCAACCCGGCAGCATCCTTTGAAAGCAAGTCAGATCATATCAATCCACTGCTCAGAACCCTCCAGCGACTTCCAACTCAGAGTAAAAACTAAAGTCCTCACCGCGGCTACAAGGCTCTAACTGTCAATGCTCCAAGCTCACCTTCTCCTTTCTCCCCCCTGCTCACGCACTTCCACCCACACTGGCCTCCTTGCTGCTCTTTGAACATATCAGACTTCTGCACTGGCAGTTTCCTCTGCCTGGAACATTCCTCCTCCAGATATCTGCACAGCGCACTCCCTTACTTCCCTCAGGTCACTGCTCTGAAGTTACCTCTCTAGGACGCCTACTCAAGCATTCTGTTGAACACTGCAACACCTACCCACCCAGCATTTCCGGTCCCCCTAATTTTGCTCTACTTTGTCTTTATTCCTCAATACTTAATGTCTTCTAATATATTATGTAATTTACTTATTTATTATGTCAGTTTTGTACTGTTTTTCTCCCCCTTCTGTTATATAAGCTCCCTGAGGGCAGGAACGTTTGTTTTGTTCACCATTGCAACCCAAGCCCCTTGAACAGTGGCTGACATAGAGTGAGTATATGCCCAGTAGTTTGTGGAATGGATAAATCCCTGGTGCCTAGCACAGGGTATAGCATACAAAACAAGCTAATAAATATTTAGCGAGTGAATGTAATGTAAATTCCAGAGAACTTGATTTAGTGAGGAAAGCTTCCTGGAGGAGAAAGGCTTGGAAGTGGACCTTAAAGGTTGAAGCAGACTTAGAAAAAGAATGAAAAGGGTGAGGAAAGAGAGAGACAGAAGATCCGTCAGGACTGAGACTGACTTGAGCAAAGCCCTGGAGGTTGGATTTTCCCAGGAGGGTGATGGAAGCCACTGAAGGCCCCTGACCAGGGGAATCCCAGCCTCCATCAGTACAGGGCCAGCTGTGTCTTTAGGAGGAGCATTTGGAGGCCCACCCTTCCCCAGCTCCCCTTCAGGTTCAGCTCACGTGAGGGGTCGCTCTACTCGGCTGCCCTGGCCTCCGATCACCTCTCCCAGGGCCAGGAACGCTTGTCCCAGGAAATCCTGCGCCGGGATACAGAGTCAGCGGGGCGAGGACCGGCTGGCGGCGCAGAGTCCCAGCCCAGCCCTGGTGACGACGCTGCACTGACCACGGCGACTGGAGGCAGCGGAACCACGCGGCCGGGGCTTTAAAGGAGGCGCGGGGTCCCCAGGAAAGCTACCCTTCTTGGTCCTGCCATCACTTTAAGCCAAGATACCATCCCCCCCCTCGCCTTTCACACACCACACATGTCGCCCCCGCCCAGCCCCGTTCAGCCTCACCTTCTGAGGGGCCCAGCAGCAGTCGAGAAGGAAGAGTAGCAGTGAGTAAGAGGCACAGGCGGGAAACCGAGGCAGGAGCAGGAGAGGAGGGCAGGGAGGGCAGGTTCGGGGCCGAAGAAGGTCGAGTCGGGTTTGAGGGGGAGGAGGGTTCTAAGGAAGGTCGTTTAACACACACTGAGCGCCGCCTGTGTGCCCAGCCAGCCCGTGAGTGAACGGTCGCTCACCGGTTTGGAGATGTTGGTTCTGGAGTCGACGTTGTACCTGGGAAGAGAGTGGGACCAACATGGGGCGGGGCTGGTGGGAGAGCCTGGAAAAGGAGACGGATTTCGAGTCCAGGTTAAAATTGTGGGTGGAAGGAGGGGCAGCCTTGGACCCGAATTCAACCTGGACCTCCTTTGGGCAGGAGTCGGCGTCATCGTGAGTCAGACCCGGGGCGAGGCCAAGTCCGGGATCTGCTGGGGGCAGGGTCACGTCAGAGGTAGGGCTTGGGAAGGGGCGGAGGGTTGGATCTGACCTAAGGGCAGGGCCAACCTAGACTTGTGGGCGGAGCTAAGGCTGAGCCGAGCCCTTCAGAGTGCCACGGAACCGGGCTTGGGGGTGGAGCCAGGCCGGGGGTGGGGGTGGGGCCCGCGGAGGGGCGGAGCCAGCCGGAATTTCGGGCGGATCCAGGTCGGGGGGCGGTCCAAGCCAGATCCGGGGCGGGGCTCACACATCGAAGCGCAGGTTTTGCTTTTCCTCGAAGAAGTAATCGAGGACGAATTTGCGCACGAAGTCTGGGTTCAGCGTGTTGTCGATCACCTCGGTCCGTCCGAACTGAATGGAGAGCGGAGAGTCAGCGCGAGGCCTGTAAGGGGGCAGGTGCCCAGGGGCGGCTCCGGACTGGCCAAGGGTTCTAGGACTTACCTCCCGCCACTCTTGGCTGGCCCGGCTCTGCGTGTAAAGCACCACCACTGCAGGCGGGAGCGGGGCCGGGGAGGGAAGGACTTCAGGTCGGCCCGCACGCCCTCCCCGCCCCTCAGTCTTTCCCGGACCCCAGGTTCCCTCCCTCCTGGCCCTGGTGCCGCCTACTGGGGTCGGACTTGGAGAAGGTGTCGAGGTCCAGCAGGTTCCTAGAGAAAGGGGCAGACGGACACGGGGTGGATCATTCTGGAGCCCATCGCCTCGAACCTGCCCAGAGATGGGCACCTGGGGAGGCACGGGGCTCACATCACACTCCCCTCCCCCGTTACTACCTCTGGCTTGGGTGTGTGTGTGT
>NW_006778216.1:91106-93451 GCF_000442215.2 Lipotes vexillifer | reverse complement strand
GGTCCGCGTTGTCAGCACCCTGGACAACACCGGAAATCGCCGCCCAAGGACCGTTTCTCTGCGGACTGGACTGCCTCCAAGGGCCCAGGAAAGAGGGCTAGCCCCCAGAACTTTGCCCTCCTGGGGCGCAGATCCTACTGGACCCCCGAGACCCGTCCCTTGAAGCCGCAGGCTAAGCCCTCTTTTGTGGTTAGAGCTGTTCCAGGAAACCCCCTTCCCGAGTCCGCTAGCGACTCCCCTGAGTCTGCAGCCGCGATTTTCCTTCCCGAATGCTGCTTCCCCAGCGGTCTAGCCCCTCTCCGCGTTGAGCCCCGGAGCTGGGTGGTGCTGGGGCAATGCCTAAGCCCTCCCCAGCGTGGCCCGCTCACCGGCAGGACACGGTAATTTCAATCTTGGTGGCCGGGACGCTGCGCTCAGAGGCTCCGCTGAGCGACATGGCTGGTCGGCTGGCCGGAGCTGCGGCAGGCTGCGAGACGGGGGCCGCCGGAGCTGCTAGGGGCGGCGGCGGCGGGGTCGGCCCATGTGCCGCCGCGGCGCTGGCGGCGGAGGCTGCACTCCCTCCAGCCCTGCGCGCACTCTTGCTGCTCGCGCCTTCGCTGTGGCCGGCGGCGCAGCGGCTCCAGATGGCAACACAGCCCCGCCCGGCCCTGCGGGTGGCCCCCATCCCATTGGAGCAGCCTCGAGCAGGCCAAGAACCTTACACAGATTCGAACTCCAACCCACAATGTGGGAGAGTCCTCCCAGCGCGTTTCCCCGGGGCCAAACCCAGTGCCCCCCCACATCCCCGCGAGCTGTCCCCGAAGCTGAAGGGTTCCAGATACCTGGCGGGCGCTGGGGTCGATTCCTCTTCTTGCGCCGCTCGCTCAATCTGCCTCTCCTCCTTCCCACTCCCGTCCTCCCTCCCTCAGGCTCCGAAGAGTTACACATTTGCGTGACCTTGGGCAAGTTACTTAACGTCTCTGTGGCTCAGTCAGCTCATTAGTAGAATGGCCATCAATAGCACCTACTCGGGGTGTCGTAAAATTTCATCGAGAATAATCCACAGAAAGGATTTAGCACAGGGGATTGTACACAGTAAATACTCAAGAAATGTTCACCGGCATTACTTCCTTCTTCTTGGCATTCACACTGATGACCTCTTTTGTGTTTAGAGTCAGAGGTCAGTAAATGGTGGCTGTTACAGCACTGTGCAAAACGTTTTGTCCATGTCCTTGAACCTGCATGACTTCATGGTGTTAAGAGATACAGACACACTCTGTGAGGATGCAACCCACTCCAGGTCACATGGTAGGTGGTCAGCCAGGTCCATCCTCACCACATCACCTACTACCTCCAAAGCCCTGGAAGCCAATCCCTCACCGAACGAACGCAGGGGCTGCCGGTCACCTCTACCAGTCTGCTAAACTTGTTAAAAATGAAGATTCTCCCCACCCCCTTCCCAGCTAAATGAAACTCAGCAACTTCAAGTCTGAATTTCAGGCAGCCCTGGAAATCTGCACGGATAAACAGGCTCCCTAGGGGTGACTAGGGCCCACTCAGGCCTGAGGACCACTGCTCCCACCTTAACAGCCTGTGACTACATGTCCCCATCTCACTGGAGACTCTCATGGCTCAGGAGTTAAGGGGAACACCCAAGTCTCCAGTTCCCTTCCTGCTTCTTCTGTACCCCTCCCCCCGGCAAAAAGAAGGACAAGGAGAACCTTCTAAATAACTCCACAAAGACAGGAGCCAAATGATAATGCGATAGAGTAGCTGTTCAAAAAGGCTTTGATTTCATTTTGTGATCTGTGTCAAACTGCCTCATTCTCAGCGCGGGTGACCCCTCCTCCCCAGGAGACGAGAATGGAAAGTGGGGGTCTTTTGTGAAGTCTCGGCCTCCACAAGGCCCCAGGGAAACCCCACATAGTTCTGAGAGTTGACAGGAATCCTGGCAAAGACTAAGGTGGGCGGGAGGCAGTGACAAGTAGGGTGGCGGACACCAGTCAGGAAGCTGGGGTGGGGAGAACCCCGTCCTTGGCCCTGCTCAGCCTTGGGGCTGCCATGTGCATGATGGAGAAGGGGAGATATCCCCCCGCCTTGAAGCACCCTTGGCTGGGCATGGCTTTGATTCCGCTTAGGGCTCAGGTGAGAGAGGAGCAGGAAGCTGTCATGAGCTGGCTGCTTCATAAGGTGCTGCTGCTGGTGCCCCGGAGTCCAACACCACGGACAAACTGCTCCAGCAGGCCGATGGCACCAGAGGGACTGGGGGCTGCTGCCCGAAGCCCCACTGTGCTGCTGTAGGCAGCCAAGAAGGCTGAGCGCACCTCCTGTAGCCGAGTCTCCCGTTCACTCAGGGCTGTAAGCCT
>NW_006778216.1:86381-90969 GCF_000442215.2 Lipotes vexillifer | reverse complement strand
GGGAAAGAGAGAGAATTAATGCATTACCCTGGAGCAGGATCCAACATTCTCATCCCAACGCCACACTGCCTATCCTTCTGCACTCCTCAGTAGAAGGCCAGCATCTGCCCCGTGGCCATACTACCCTTGTGGTTCAGGCCCCAAATGTTTGGCCCTGTTCCTCTCTTAAACTCTCTCTCAGCTCTCAGGCTGCTGTTCCCACCTGGAGAGGCCAGAGTCCTCACCTTCAGTCACTGCAGTCCCCAGGTAAACAGCTAGGAAGGTGCTGGCTTTTCCAGCAGGACTTCTTTTCTCATTCTATCTGCTTTTCCTTCCCTGGCCTCTACAGGCACTTATCACAAGTCAAGAAGCAGGAACAAGTGTGAATTCCACATAAGGCTGTTTGATGACTTGAAGAATCTTAAATAGAAAAGGCCTGAGATACCAGCCACGCCCAACCTCTGGACTCAACCTCTGAAGTCTAGGGGTAGGAGAGCAAAGAATTAGAGGAAAGGTCACAGACCCACACGAGATGAGCCCTCACGTTCCCATCCACCTAAGCACAAAGACCAGCCCTGACCACTCACTCACTACAAAATTTCCCCTAAGAGACCAATCACTGGGTAACCCCTCCTGCAAATTTGTTAGAAGCAGCAGCAATATCCCCAGTTCCCAAGCCCAAATGACTTGCACCTAGGGCCTGGGGTAGCACATGGAGATATGAGGATAAGTGAGTGTCCAGGGGTAAGTATGGGGAGAACAGACCCAGGGAAAACAGATTGGTGGGAGTGGGGGTGGTGTGTGTGAGAGAGAGTGAGAGAGTGAGAGTGAGAGTGAGAGTGAGAGAGTGAGAGTGAGAGTGAGAGAAGCAGCAGCAGCAGAAGCAGGTTGTAGGGCGAAGGAAAGTCAAATCGCTCTAGCAGCAGCACTAAGAAAATGGGGCTGATACTGGATTCCTGCAATACCATGAACAACTCCGAGGTCTCTCTTGGCACGTGGGGGAGATACGTGGCCCCAGATTTTACTTCCTAATTAGGTTTTACATAGGCTGGAGACCATGTGTGCTTCTTTAGCTTTTCCTGAGAGCATATAACCAGGAGAAATACAGATAGTCGTTCATATTCACAGGGAATATCTAAAGGTCCATATGTATGCATTCTCATTGCCCCCTATTTTTAGGAGGCAGAAAGGGGAGAGATCACAACCTATTTAGAAACAAGATAACTGGAGCCCAGAGAGGGTATGTGATCCGCTTGAGGACATATGGCAGGCAGAGACTGGAGCTACCATAGTGCCATTCCCTCTCAAGAGATGAGCTAGCAGGCTCAGAGAAGTCAAGGCTGATATCCCAAGACAGAGCTGGTAAACATATTGTTTTTTTTGTTTTTTTGTTTTTTGGGCCATGTGGCATGCGGGATCTTAGTTCCCCAACCAGGGATCGAACCCGTACCCCCCTGAAGTGTAAGTGCAGAGTCTTAACCACTGGACCGCCAGGGAAGTCCCCAGAGCTAGTAAACATAACAGCTAGGATTTGGATTAAATTTCTCTGACACCAAAGCCAAAGCAGTGAACCCACATACTATGTGACCTCACCAGGAATCAATCCTGACCCCAGGCCCATCCTGCAATGTTGGAGGCCATGGGATCACGGAGAACCTAGCCCTCCTCTGGGAACCACCCCTAACCTGAGGGTTGGCTGGGAGCACAGAGAGCTACCCAAGGCATACATTGTAGGATCTGGGGCTAGAGCTGCCCGTTTCAGTGGCTAATACCAGGTAAGTGAGGGGTGCTATTAAGCAGGGGCAGAGATGTCTGCTTGCTCCAGAGATGGCTCTTAGGCTCTCCGGTTGAAGTAGGAAGAGCCTACAGAAAGGTGCAGACAACTATTTCTTTAATCCTCAAAAATCTAAGAGATCTTGTTTCTGGCTTAAGGGCCTGGCTATAGAGGAGGCTGTACCAGGCCCTAGTGGCCTCTAAAGTCCTTGGGCTACTCCCTAGCTGCGGGGCCAGCCAGGGCCTGTGAGCACCATCTAGGAATCCCAAGGTCTGGCCTCTGCTTGCCCTCAGCATGAATCCTTCTCAACTCCCAAGGGCAACTTGCCTCCAACCTGTCAGCACTGGAGGGTATGAACTGGATTCTGGTGGTGGTGATGAACACCCAGCACCCGGTGGGGAGGTGAAGGCTCTTAGGCAGCCACAGACCAGAAGCAGATCCTGTTCCCCAGGCCACCGGAGGCTCTCCCCGCCTGACATCCGTGAAACAGCAGCGCAGGCAGGGGGCAGGGGGCAGGCGGCAGCCAGAAAGGCAGCTGCTCTGCTAGAACTGGAAGTCCAGCATTGGAGCTTTGAAGGGAGAGGATTTTACAGGCTTGGGCTTTGGACGGGCATCCCTGTCCAATTTTCTTTCCTGACCAGAGACAAAAACAGATGACAGGAGCAGGGAGGGGACAGCAAGGAACCCTCGGTTCTGCTTGGGAGCACAGCCCTTGGGCTAACCCAGCTCCGTTCTGGCTCTGGTCTCCACCATACACCTACTTTCACTACTCCACTGTTCTGCTTTCAAAGGGTTCTCATGTCAGGCAAAGGCTTGGACAGAAATAGAATCTTTTATAGCTACAGTCCAGCCAGCTTTCCCTAAGGGTGTGTGCCCCAAGAGACCCATGGATGGGTTTTAGAGGCCGGGGAGAGTGAACACACTCCAATGCACTTCCTGAGCAGTCCATCAGGCCCCCTTCATACCTCAGGGTCCAGGAGCAGTGAGGTATACTTAACTGAGGCACTCGGGAGGGGCAGGGAGCCCAGGCCAGCTCCCTGGGGCCTGCTGCTGCCTCATTCCTAGCCAGCACTCAGTGGCTCACCAGCTTTTGATACGGGGCGGGGGCGGGGGGGGGCATCCTGTCTTCTCAAGCAAGACACTTACAGACAATTGTTAGGGAGCTCATCCGGGAAGCTGAAAGGGAGAGAGGAGTCTGTGTGCAGGACAGCCCGTTCCTGAATACTGCCACAGCCTGTTACCATCTGCCAGCTGCCAAAGTCTGTGGAGAGAGAGGATCCGGGCAGGGGATGGTCCACTGATCTGGGGCAGAGAGGAGAGAGAGGGGAGATGATGTAGTCAGTCATATGCCTGACAGGGGAGGCCCTGGAGGAGTGGGGCGGGGAGGCTATGGTGGCCCTGGGACCAGGACACAAGGGTCTGTTGGTAGAGCATCTGTAAAGTCAACCATTTTCTCCAAAAGTACAAAAACAGCTGGACAGGTTATGACCAAGAAAGAAGAGTAAAAACCACAAGGCAGGGACTTCCCTGGTGGCGCAGTGGTTAAGAATCTGCCTGCCAATGCAGGAGACACGGGTTCGAGCCCTGGTCTGGGAGGATCCCACATCCCACGGAGCAGCTGGGCCCACGCACCGCAGCTGCTGAGCCTGAGCTCTGGAGCCCACGAGCCACAGCTGCTGGGCCTGCGTGCCTGGGGCCTGTGCTCCATGGCGAGAGAGGCCACTGCAATAAGAAGCCCGAGCACCGCAGTGAAGAGTAGCCCCCGCTCGCTGCAACTAGAGAAAGCCCACGCACAGCAACAAAGACCCAACGCAGCCAAAAGTAAATAAATAAAATAAAATAAATTTATTAAAAAAAAAAGACCATAAGGCAGGCTCAGCTGTGAGGACAATGCATCATGCAAAGACTTACAGGAGCAACAGAACAAGAGCAAAGCATGGTGACAAAGGTGAGCCAGCAACCAAAGCCTGGGATCAGGGCATGCCTGCTCTGGCTGACAAAGCAAGTCAAATCTCAACAGCACCAAAAGGAGGGGAGCAAGGCTGAATGCCCCAGGAACCAGGGAGGCAGGATCACCCCACACTCCCTGGCATGCAGATTGGCAGGGTGGCAATGCAGAACCCGGACCACTGAGGTCCTATGGTAGAGATGGGAGAACAAGCCTCTTGGGGACGGTGAGGGCGGTGACCTAGATGGAAGAGGAAGGTGATGGGAGCCCTGAGCCCCGCCCTCTTCCTCTGCACCACCTTCCAGGAGCCAAAGTTCATATTCACAAGCATCAACCCAGCAAACTCACTGGCTATGCCCAGAAGGAAGGAATGAATCAGGCAGCCAACTTGACAACTTCATCAGGCCTTTTTCAAGCAGAAGTTTGGGGAGTGCGGGGAGAGGAAAGCTGTATTGGGAATCTACCACCACCTCCCCACTCACAGCCCAGCCTTCTCTGCTGTCTCTGGACAGTAGCCCAGCTGGTGGGGGAGGAAGGGAGGAGACAGGGAAACATCAAACAAGGCCCTTCCATCAGCTACTACCCCAGGTCCCAATCCCCAGAGGTGCATCATCTTTGATGCTTGACCCTTTGTTCTTTAATTCAAGAATAGCAGAAGGTGCTCCTGTAGGGACCCAGAAACAGAGCAGAAGCATGAATAGTGGTACAGGGGGTGGGAAACTGAAAAATTAATTGACCTTGGCCCACCCAGTTAGCTGGAGTCAAGGGCTCCTAGACTGAGGTGACAGTCCCCATGGGTCCCCAGGCCAGCCTTATCCTCAAGTAGTTGCCAAGCTGAGTGCAGCTCTGGCCAAATCATCTCCTTCTTTTTTTTTTTTTTTTTTTTT
>NW_006778216.1:60068-86252 GCF_000442215.2 Lipotes vexillifer | reverse complement strand
TCGCCTCTGGCCAAATCATCTCCTTTTTTTTTTTTTTTTTTTTTTTTTTTTGCGGTACGCGGGCTTCTCACCGTTGTGGCCTCTCCTGTTATGGAGCACAGGCTCCGGATGCGCAGGCTCAGCGGCCATGGCTCACGGGCCCAGCCACCCCGCGGCATGTGGGATCCTCCCGGACCGGGGCACGAACCCGTGTCCCCCGCATCGGCAGGTGGACTCCCAACCACTGCGCCACCAGGGAAGCCCTCATCTCCTTCTTAGAGGAAGGAAAATGGCAGCCCAGACAGGTAAGGACACTCACCCAAGGTTCCACGGCTACAGAGTGCAAGAATAGATTTTTAAAGCCAAGATTGATTACAGATCTGTTGTACAACAGAACCACCCTGAGACCAGGGAAAACAGCTAGCTTTCTACGTTAGAGCCGCCATGAATCGGACCCCCCCTGCAACAGAGAGACTTGCCATATTCATTGCTCCTGCTCTACTCTGGAAGGTGTATGACAGCAGCACTGGGGATGAGGACAGGTCATGGTCTGCTACCTGGTGGAAGCCCTAGTGACTGACAAAGCAGGGCTTCCTTCTTCCTACGTGGAGAAACTTGGTAGGGTTCAGGCCAGACACTGTATCTCTGGTGATCCTGAACTGTCTGTAAATCAGAGACAGCTGCCTGCGTGCAAGAGCAAGCTACACGCCACCGTGTGGTGCCTGCCCTGTGCTTCCCCTGCGTCATGCCGGAGTCTTCAGTCAATGCAACGCCTCTTGAGGGCAGCCTGGCTCCACAAATCTCACCTCTTGCTCAAACTTTAAGGTAAGGCAGAGTTTCTTTTCCAGTTTTCGGGAAAATAATTGCTAAACAGCAGAGTGTTGAGGGAATGAAAGTAATGTGAAGTAGAGGAGGCTGGGTAGGACGAGGGACTTATGATAAGGGGCAGGGAACACGAGGGTTTCTTATGCTCCTAGCCCCACTCCCCAGGGCTACCAGAGACTCACACTTCCAATGGGAAAGTGACAGATGGAATATGGGTACAGAGGGGTTCCCAGCAAGGGCTCTCGGTCTCCTAGGCTAGTCCCTTGCCTGTACTTCCCGTGTGCAGCAGGAAGCACCCCCAGGCAAAAGCCATGCTTGAAGCAGCCAGGGGACAGCTGTAGTATGGAGTAGGCAGCACAGACAGCAACAGGGCGCATGATCCCAGGGGTCACAAAGGAATCTCAGCAAGCAGCCAACCATCTTTTGCATCTTTTTCAAGAGTGAGCACACAGGCTCCAAATGCATCTTCGTATTTGAGGCTTTTGTCAAGGAAAGGGTAGCAAAGCAACCGTTGCGTTCCTGGGTTTGAGAGCAAGGGGCTGTGCTAAGCAAAGAGGTCCTTGTAAATGCACATCTGGAGTAGCTGGCTAGGGGGGGCACCTAAAGATGACAGGGAACAGTCACGAGAAGGAAGCACCGGCACCTGCCGAGTGAAAGAAGGAAGGAAAACTTTCAAGTTAGCCTCAGTACACAGGTAATGCAACCAGACTTAATAAAACCCCATGCTCTTCTGCCCTATACCCTTACTCGAGTGCAAACACATCATCTACCTCCACCGATCTACCTACAGGACTGGAGGGCACACGGGGCCAAGCCGCCCTCAAACTGGACAACTGTGGAGCTGACAGTGCTTCCAAGGTCCTCAATCCACATCCCCAGGGCCCAGACCTCTGCCCAGGAGGTTGGCTTCTTGGCAACATTTCACTCCCTTAGATGGGTATGGCCTAAGCCCCTGTTCACAGCACCAACAGAGCTAAATGGCCCCACCCTGCCCCACCCCTGCCAGACCCCTGCTGTGGGCCAGCTCAGGCAAGTGTGTTTTAGCTGGTCCTTTTGGAAGGGGGTACAGGAGTACCCACACAAGCAGAGCTGGCCCAAGCCACACAGCTGAGGCGAGGAGAAAGAGGTCCGGCCTGAGGTACCTGATCTGGCCTTTTACCTAGCTGCCCAGTGCCCTGACACAGCCCACAGTCCTTCAGAAATGAGACTGATAAGGACGGGTCTTAACCACAACTACAGTTTACTGAGCATTTCCAGTACTCATGGAAAGGATGAGTATTACTATGTGCCAGGTATTTTGCCCCATTATCTCACTTAAACCCAAACTTATGGAGACCAGGATCATTACTCCCACTTTAAAGATGGGATAAAAAAGACTGAGCTCAGAAGGGAAGTGTTTTTTCCAAGTCACACAGCTAGAAGTGGCAAAGCTGGGACTGAAACCCAGTCTGACCAAAACCCATGCTAGCCGCATAGTACACCGATCTTCCTTCCTTATAAGAGATGGTGGAGGCCTCAGGGATTGGCTCGGGGATGGACACTTCCAACTTCCAACTGGAATAAAGCACGGAGTTTCTGATCTGTGGTTGGAAAAGAGGCCTTCACGTGCTCCCTGGATGTGAGAAAGGAAGCACATGGAGTAGCTGGCCAGCATTAGGGAAGCTGGCCAGAAGACAAAGCTAGCATGTAGAAAGAGGCAAGGAGAAAGAACCATAGGGAAACGGAGTTGGAACCTTGAAGCTGTGCCTGAAGGCTGCATTTTTCCAACGTAAACCAACGGTTTTCCTTTATTGTTTAAACTCTTCTGAGATGGATTTTCTGTTACTTGCATCTAAAAGCACCTGATCTGACAGCTCACAGAGAGGGCTTGGAGGTTCACAGCTAGGAAGGACCTGGGCAGTTAGTTGCCCATTTAAGCCTCTGATGAGAAAAAAAAAACCCAAAGCTATCAAGTGACATGTCTGAAGTCATGCAGGGAACGAACATTTGAGCCAAGACCTAGAATCCTAGCCTTCCAGAGAGCTTGAATGTCACCTAATTTGTACCTACCCCCCACCACTATCAAGCCTCCAGGTGACGGTCCCACAGCCTCTGCCGAAGTGAACACCTCCAGGAATGGGGCCTTAGGGAAGAATCCTTCGGTTCAACAAGGGCCTGACTCCACGGAACAAGTGACTTCAGAAACGGCTAGGACAAGATTCATCAGATTAGAAAAGTCATCAGTTTCCCTCAGCCTGGACTTCAGGCATTGGGGTATGTGTGTGTCTGTGTGTCTGTTTTTGCGGGTGTGTGTGTTTGTGTGAACCAGGGACCTCTGCTTTCCTGCAGCAGCCCAAGGAGAAGTCTTTTGGGGCTCCAAGTTTTCTCTTATGGGTCTCAAGCTGGCAATGCCTTTAGGCTTGTCACCGCTCATCTCTGGTCTGAAGCTGTGGCCCCATGGGAGAACACATCAAACGTTAAGACAGGAACCCTATGTGTTACAGAAAGCAATCCGGTTTCTCTGCCTCATTAAACATAGCCGGGGACAGAGCTCATTGCTCATAACAAGCAGTTAGTAGGTGGTGAAGGATGGGGAAAGAGCAGCTATCTGGGCAGCAGAGTTGGCGCCTATGTTGTCACTTAGCTAACCAACCAGGCCACTGGATGTCCCTCAGCCAAGTTCATGTGCTCTTCAGGAAGCTTGGCTTCCAGCCGGGCTCAGTGGTAGCACCATCCCTCCTCAGGCACGACAGTACTATGCTAGCAACCACCATCCCTAAAGATGTCTGACTCTGGAGCAGAGACCAAGACTACACACGGAGCGGGGCACTTTACTGACCAGGGCCCGGAGAGGCATGTGAGCACTGGTCCTGCCTCTTCCCAGCCCCCAGCCGTACAGGTGACGAGAGATTTAACAACGGTCCAGAAACGCAACTCAATTAGAAGCTGCTGCAGTAGCAGCTAATGATGCAAAAGGGCCACCAGTCTTGCCAGTGAAGGGTATGGGGTTGGGACTGGATAAGAGTCAGCACCCCACAGAACTTTCTTCTGAATCTGACACATAGTTCTTAGCTTTGAACAAAGCTTCACCAATTCTTTTCACAGGGAAGTCCTACCTTAAAAGAGATATTCTTGTACAACTTGGGAATGTGGAGCATAGGAAACCCAGAGAATTCACACTGTAAGGGGAATTTCGGCCGTCACAGATAGCTTTACTAAAGGGTTTCTTTCCACACAGTTCCCTTTGCTGCACTAAAAAGCTGACTGGCTGTTGTTACCTAAGAGAAGCAGGAAAGCTAATGACAGAATCCCTCAGGCACTTTAAGATAAGACACTAAATTAATTTTAATGTTAATGGAAATATGTAATTATAATTAGAATGCTCCAAATCTGAATAAACTAGTCTTTCAAATCCTCTGGCAAACAAGCAGCCAATCCAGAACCTTGTCACCTGGCCAGCCCAGCCTGGCTACAAGCAGGCACTCCCAGAATAAACCAGCAGAGCCATCAAACACCTCACAGCAGTCCACCTCACGCCTTTCCAAGGCGCCCCATTTTGGCCCAGTTATTGCAGCCTCCTTCACCAGGCCCCAGCTCACAGGGCTGTGAGATGAGGAGGACACCCCCAATCCTTCTCAGCCTCCTGGACCATCCTGGACCAGCCATAAGCATCTGAGCCCCCAGTGCAGGCAGATAACCAGTGGCGAGACTGAGGGAAATGACCACAAGATCGGAAATTTGGATCTTTTGTCAGGAAGAAGGGAATATGATGAAAAGCTACGGTGTATGATGGGGTGCTGCCTCAGTGGGGGAGCCCCCAACAGCTGGACAGTTAAGACCAGGGAGGACCCAGGGGACAGGAGGAATCTTCTGGTTTCCTTCCCAGTTGTCCAGCAATGTTGCACAGGCAGAAAAGGAGGCAGGGACGATGAGCAAGAGCTCCGGCCCAGAAGAGGAAGGGTCACACAGTGCCGCAGCAGGCCCACAGGGGCCCTGAGGAAAGCTGCAGAGACAAGCGGGGTGGCACAGAGGATGCGGATGAGCATGGCACGTGGGCTTGTGTGCTCGGCACCCTCTCCGCTCAGCTGCCTCCACCAAACCCGTGGGGACAGAGGGGTTGTGGCCTTTATTTAACAGACTCAGCTACAGCGCTGAGGGACATGGCAGTGCTCCGAGTTGAAGGGCTCACCTTCAGAGGTGAGCACACAGGACCCCTCTGGACAGTGCAGCTCCACTCGCCTAGAGCTCATCCGCTCCGCCTACGTGGGGAGGGAGCTCGCCCCCACCTTCCTCCATTGCTTGCTTTCGCCCAGAAAGGAAACACCAGAGGACGGTGATGGGAGGGGAGTTCCCGAACTTTCAGGGTTTTCCTTGTAATAAGCTTGTGACCTCTGGGTTCAGTTTCCTCCTTGGTAACATGCCTGCCACGAGGAAAGACCTGAAATTCTGCAGCAGTATCCAACAGAGCTGGGCTGGACTCTAGAGTGGACTTCAACACTCACGACCTTTCTGCTAAATGTCCTTTCTCCCTGGAATTTATTAAGGACCTCTTAAGTCGCACACTTCTTTGTTCTCTTCAGAAGGGCCAGACGTTCTCAAGGCCTTAGAAAACAAAGTAATTCACAGGCCTCCTTCCCTGGCTGTATGACATGGAAGGAGTGTTATGGGGTCAGCTAGGAAAGGCCTCCCCCCAAATGCCAGGCCATCCCTCAGTCCTAAGCCCCTGGCCAGTGCTCAGCTTTAACCTCACCAAGGATAAACATCCGTTCTGCAGCACACTCCAGCCACACCTGTCCATCCTGGCTGAGCTGCTCCCTTTCCAGATGTGCAGGCCAGCGAGGGTTGCCCCAGCCACACACATCTAGCCTAGCTCCCTACCGTCTGTCCTCTTCAGTGCCCCACCCATTCAGACGAGGAACGGGAGAGCCAGAAGCACCTCGGAGGATCTAGCACCATCTCTTTAATCAAAATGTGAGGTCTACAGGGGGGCTGAGACCTGGCAAAGGCAAGAGGGAGGGGCAGCCCCAACGCCCTGCCCATGACATCACAACTACTACACCTTCTGGATACCCATCCGCCAGGGCTCTGGGTAGCGGGAGTCTCAAACCCCTCTGCGAACCAGCTCCTGCTCTGTATCCAAACATTAACCCATCCTCCAAACAGTGCGTGAGCCTGCAAGCTTGTCGATCCCCTCTGGCCTCCTGGGTACACTGCCTGCCAGGCCGCATGCCCTGGAACCCCACTCTCCAGCCTTATTAACAGGGAAGGGCTAGCCACCCCACCATTAGGACTTTGGAGGTCCTCACCTGGGCTTGGGGACCTCCAGGGGACTGCTACCCAGCCTGAAAAAGTTGTCAGAATGGTTCGAGGACGAGGAGCTGGAGGACTTGGCTTCCACCAGTGCCTGGTGGGAAGGCAGGCGGTCCTCTGAGGGCTGCGGCCGGTTCCAGAGCACACTCTGTGGAGAGGATGAGTGGCTCTTCCTCCTGCAGTGGAAAGATAGGGATGCTGGCTAAGGGGCCACCTCAGGCAAACCCTCTGCCCACCTGTACTGAATCTCAGGGCCCACTTTTTACTTGCACTGGAAAAATGCCACATGGGAGTGGGCATACTTCAGCACTCCCTTGGGCTCGGCCACGGGCAGCGAGAGCTGCGTCTTCACAGAGGGAATATTACGTCTGAACAAAACTGGCCTGCTGGCCTCAGTGCACATGCTGGAAAACAGATTCTTAACTAACACTTTAGTAACTGACCTTCCCTGTTAATGTTATACAAAATATTGAGCCCTTTGTCCAGGGGGATGGTCATCTGATTCTCAAAGGAGCTGACCCTCAACAAGCTCCCAATTCCCAATCATTATTTTGTACTCACCGCTTTTTTCTTTTTCTAAGCTGGCCCCCCACCTCCCAGGCAAATGACACAAGGGAGCACCCCCAGGAAGTCCCTTTAACACCAGCGCCCCCCTCACCCGACCCTGTCTTCCCAGCCCTGCAGCTTCCTCCTTCATCCCGCAGTACCCCCCACCAACCAGATGGCTGGCCTCTGAGGCCCAGTAGAGACAGCAGGGCATGGAGCTCAGCTCTCAGGCCTACTGTCGGGGGCCCCTTTGTTCCTGGGGCTCCCTGGAGCTGAAGCCCTGGCTCACAGCTGTTAGCAAGCTTAGTTCCAGCCTGGCCCTCACCAAGCTGCCTGAGTCTGTGCTCCTGCAGGGACCAGCTCCACGGTCTCATAGGTGAAGCTCCCGGCGGCTCCTGGGGAGCTCTCCATGACCAGAGAGAAGTCACTGCCAAGGCTGGTGGTGCTGCCACGATCCTTCCGTCCTGAAAGAAGCCAGTGCCATCAGTCAGCACAATATGTTCTCCTGCTAGGGGTCCCCCACCTCTTCCACACAGAAGTTTCTAGAACAAGCAGTCCCTATGTGGTCTATAGTCACAAAGATATACAGAGGAAGTCTGCTGGGGCCCATGACTCACTCAGCATGCAGATATCTTCCACAGTGAAGCCTGCATCCCGGGCTGGCAAACTCTTCCTCCTATAAACAGAAGCCAGGACAGTGAATTGCAGATTGGGCTGAGGTCTCCCACGTCCCCCGCATGCTGTCCACCTGGGAAAGAAGCTCCAACTCACTGGAAACTCATGGACACAGGTCCTACCTAAACTGTTGCAGAAACGCCAGGCCCACTTCTGAGAGGCCAGCAAAGCCTGCCGCCTCCCTGTCAGTGTGGCCCTCAGAGTTCAAGTCTGGTCCAGCACACTAGGAGCTTGGATTTGGAAAGCTTGGACTTGGAAAGCAAGTAAAGACACCAACTCTCACAGGGGTCCTAAAGCAATTACCAAGCAAGACCCCTGTGTTTGCCAGGCTGGAAGCAGACTCTGCTCTGTGGCGGTGGGCTGTGCAGACACCCCTCTGCAGCAGCACAGGGAAGGAAGCCATCAGCTCAGGCAGGATGATAATCTGCCATGGTGGTGGCATGGGGAGCTGGGAGTTCCCCTATCCTTGGGCTGGCTTTTCCCTGCATCAATGAGCCCTGCTCTCCTAGTCACAAGATGAGCCTCTTCAGCCACTGGCCCTCCCCAGGTACCCCTACTTGCCCTCAGAGGGAAGGCAGGGACAGGAAGCCAGCCTGCCAAGCATGCAGGGAAGCAGGGCAGGGATAAGGCAGCGAGCAAGACCCCCACCGCCCTAGCGCGGCCCTTCCTGGAGCACCTTGCTCCCAGGGAGAGCAGGTCTCTCCTTACCTCTGTATCTTCAGAGCAGAGAACTCCTCAGAGATGATATGCTTCAAAAAATTGAAGCAGAAGAAGAAAATCTGAGAGACCAAAAAGCAGCACACATGAGAAGACAGCAGTCTCCAGGGAGAAGAATCTAGGTGGCAGAACTCCCAGGAGAGGGCAACCAGTGACCCTGGTCAACCCCTGATGGACAGCAGCCCTGCTTTGGGGACCCTGCTGGATACGGTGGCGTAGAAACAGTACGGGCGGTAGAGCAGGCTTAGGAGGTCGGGCAGGTGTGCCTGGGCTGGGGCAAGGAAGGAAGGGCGTTTTCTTCCTGAGAACGCAAGAGGGTAAGCCAGTGATGTTTCACACCATCTTCAAACTGAACACACACGTTCTCAAGCTACTGAGAAGGAAGAAGAGAACAGCTGCTTCTCCCTCTCAGCCTCTCCTAAGAACCCCAGGGAGAGAGGCTAACAGGGAAGGACAGCTGGGAGAGAATTTCGGGGCAAGAAGATTAATGGACACAGCAGGAACACAAAGCAAGGGCAAAAGATCAGATTTTGCAGAAGAAATACCCAGAAACAGTGGTTAAGGAGAACCAGGGGTGAGGGGCAGCCACTGCCTGGCCCGCAGCCTGCACTGTTCAGAAACTGTAAGGGGCAGGACGAAGTCTGAGGCGGGCAAAAGCCGGAGGAGGCTCCTGAGCTCTGCCCCTGCATCCGCATCCCCAGCTCCGCGAGCAAATTCTCTCTTCTCCCTTCCAGCCAGTGCCCTGGTCCAACGGGCCTCTGTGAAGTGCACACAGTGCACAGTCTCTGCAGTTGATTCTGCAAGGTGTGGTCCATCAACCCCTCACTTGGAAAAATACCCACAGGGTAACCCAGAGCCCCGTAAGATCTCCTCAAAAAATAAAAAAGGAGGGAGGGCGCCTAGGTCAGGCCAGTATGAAAACTTTGTTACATAACTTTTTTTTTTGCCGCCCCGCACAGCTTGTGGGATTTTACTTCCCCGACCAGGGACTGAACCTGGGCCCTCGGCAGTGAAAGCACGGAGTCCTGAGCACAGAGTCCTAACCACTGGACAGCCAGGGAAGTCCCTGTTACATAAAATTAAATAGGTGTCTTCATCACAGATTTTTTAGTCTTTAATATGCTAATGTGTTCTGAGAGCCTCAGAGGCAAAGGAGGGGTACGGAGCTGTTTAACAGGCCCTAGCTTTTTGCATGTTTTTAAAGTATCAGAGTTTTGAGTGTGTGCGGGGGGGGGAAGGGAAGGCTAAGAGAAAAGCCCACATCCTGCCAACCCTCCCAGCTGAGAAGACCCTCTTGTTTATGTTGAGAGGTGGCCAGGGTTTGAGTCCAGAATCCACTGGGCTCAGCCGCATCCCCTGCACAGTCTCTGAAGGTGGAATCTGGCCTGCTCTGGGGACGGGGAGACAGCATGCGGGTCAGCAGGTACTGGAGCGCCAGCTCCAGCAAATCTCAAAATGAGAGGCTGCAAAGGGGCTTTACGTGCGGATTTCAGTGCCAAAGTCACCACCTCTGACAGAGTTCATGGAGGCCTCTGAGGAACAGGCTTATGAGCTCTGCAGTCCTGGCGGATGCAATAAGTGCTCAAACGAAGAGATTTAGAAGGGGAGAGGAGCAGCTGAGAGGGAGGAACAAAAGAAGAATGCACAAGATAAGATGCCCAGAAAAGAGGCAGCCTCAGGAGGGTGAGAAAGATGCCTCAGGAAAATGCGGGGGGAGCCAACACTGCGTGCAGCTCCCACGCTGGGCATCTGGACTCATTCTCTTTGTGAGGCAGCAGAATCGACACCGGGAGACTCAAGGTTAATCACATTACCCAAGGTCACCCGGGTAGTAAGTGGCACAACTGGGGTTCACACTCAGGTCCGACTCCAGGTCTGTGTGCAGGGAAAACAGGCTGAAAACAAGAGTACCGAAGAGCCAAAGACTAAAAAAGGATAACGCGTGGACAGGGCAGAGAGGAGGAAGGAGGGACAGCGCGCGCACAGGAAGGGGACCCACAGCCTGCTGGCCAGGACTGGTCGCGGGGTGAGGAGCTGGCAGGACCCTGCTTGCACGGAAGGCCCTGGGGCTTAAAAGCTGCCAAGTGGGTGTGATGAGACAAGGGAGGACAGGGAAGAGCTTCTGGCTTTAGCTGTGAGGGTGAGGGGCACAGGAAAAGCACTTGTAAACTGGTTCCAGAGCTGAGTGCAGAAAACAAGGTCACCCGTAAGAAGGCCGGCACAGAAGTGGGGGAAGAGGACTGACACACGAAGGTCACAGGTAAGTGTTCTCTCCGCGAGAGAGGGGGACTGAGGCTCAGAACGGGGCTGCTGTGCCGGTGCTTTTCCTGCCACGCTGCCTGATCCCAGCACACACCAGGCAAGGAACCACCCCCAAAGTGTGGACACCAAACAGACCATCACCCTGTCCCTCTTGGGGGTAAAAGAGCCCGAGCTCGCGGAGCCCTGACGTGTGCTTGCAGACCGTGAGCAGTACCCACCTCCTCTCCTTTGCTGAGTCGATCTACCAACATGTGCCTGAAACAAGAAGGCAAGGAGGTCAAAGCGAGCACCTCCCAGACAAGAGGATGAAGGGGGACCAGAGCCCCAGGGACAGCCCATGGCTTTGGCACCCCAGCCTCAGGTGGGCCCGACCACACCTTCTCTCTTCCCAAGGGGGTGGGACCGTCTTCGCCTTCAACCCTGTCACAGGGGCCACCACACCCATGCACACAAAGAGGCGGTTCCCAAGCACCGGAGCACCCCACAGCCCAACAGTTCCTGAAGGCTCACCCGAAGAGGAACCAGTCGTAGGCCACCGTTAGGTAGAGGATCTCAGCGGGCTTCAGGGAGGCGTGGATGAGCCCGTCCTGGAAGAGATGGGCCCAGATCACAAAGAAGCCTCCCCACGACGGCGCCCTCCTGGCCTCGGGGGCTGAGTCACAACCACCGCCCCCGTGACAACCAGGCTGCCTGACAGCCCCCGGAGCGGGGTTAAACACGACACCTGCTCTGGACACGTGAGGTCCCTCGCTCCGAAGCCTCTCTGCTTTCTGGAAACAGTCCCAGCACTCACAAAGGGCCTCTGAATGCTCCCTGACCCCACGGCCCAGCCCGTCCATACTCACAGCCCACAAGGAAAGGCGCAGGAGAGAGATGAAGAGGGGCGTCCGGTCCCAGCCTGAGATACAGTGTACCAGCAGTCCGCTGTCGTCTACACAGGAACACAGAATGGGAGGCCCAGGAGAGAAGCAAACACGGGCTGATGAGAAGGGGATGTGCCACCGCCCTGGCCTGGGGTGAGAGCCAGGCCACCCCAGAACCACGGCCTAGCTCCAGAGGCAGGCATGTGATGTTTCTGCCAACCTGGCCACAGTGACCGGTTCAAGGATGGGCACTGGATCCAAAATGAGGCAATGAGCGGGAGCTCTGGGACAGAGGCCGTCTCCCTCTTCTGGAGGGGTTAAGACGGCAGGAAACAAGTCTGGAACGACCGCCAGCCATGAAGCTAACTAAACAGTGGGTATGAGACAAGGATAGATTCTTTGTGGTATTTGGCACCTGGCTCTGCTCTTGGGCCTTCTTGGTTAAATAAATGAATACATTTCCATTTGTTCAAGCAAGTGCAACCCCACACAGGTCCTGACTGATATGGAGGAACCAGAGTCAGACCGCCCTAGGACACTGAGCATGATGGGCTCATCCAATCAAAACAGTCAAACTGGCTGGAGTACCCTCTGGAGACCAGGCCCTCCAGGGGCTCTTGTGTGTGCCCAAGAAGAGGCCAGGACTGACTTTCTCTCACCTTTCTGAAGCAAAAGAGACCACTGCAGCCCCACACAAAAGGCTGATGCTCAAAGCTCAAAGGCCAGCTGACCCAGTGCAGAAACACATCGGCAAAAGGCTGATGCTCAAAGCTCAAAGGCCAGCTGAATGTGGTTCAGATGGTAACAAGTTCATAATTTTGGGCATGGAATAAATCTGCCAATGACAAGGGAATCCCCAAATCCTTCTCCCACAGAGCAAAAGGCCCCAATAAACACACATTCGCGATGTCAAGACCTGGGAACACCCAGAAGATCCTATGGCTTGAGGCAAGCAGAGACAGACTCACCGTCACTGTTAATTATGGACAGCAGCAGTTTCAGGTAGTTTTGTGTTTGTTGCACCAGATCCCAACTCTGTTGGAGAAGAAAAATAAAAGGATTCTATGAATAGGTGTTTAACTCAGAATGGGAATTTAAAGCATTTTTAAAATAAAATGCTATGAGTTATTCTGGGGAAACAAGTACCCCAGGCTCATGGTCACAGGCCACAGGTCCCAAATCCCAGACTATCTGAAACTTCACTTTTCACATGTCCCTGCACCCTCCCCCACGGGCCCCTCCCTCAGTGTGCTCTGACCCAACGTGCGGGTGAGGGAGGGGAAGCCGTGCAGGAGCCTGGGCAACCCACAGCCCCACAGCCACGAGCAGCAGCCGGACACTAGCTCCTCTGAGCCCTGGGCTCCAGGCACGGCTGTCTAGGGAATTAACAGAAGCCGACAAAGAGCCCTGAGCCCGTGGCCATTGTCACCAAATGGAAAGAGCCATTTCTTTATCTGCCATCACATCACAGAAACCAAGGTAACCATCAACCTTCTCATCAATCACGTTTCACACGTTTTTTATTGCTACGCACTGCATAGTCTTTTAATGAGTAACAAATGCAGTCTGTTTGGTAAACAAAAATCTTTTAAAACAGGAGCCCCGTGAGGTGGGAGAGCAAAAATAAGCAAAAGCCATAGAGGTCGGAACCTCTGTTCTAGCCCAAGCTAAAGGTCCAGACTAGACCCTCTGAGAAACAGTCCATTTTGGAATCCGGAACCCCACAGAGGGGCCTGACCCAGTTCTGTGGCCCCCTCCCCCTAGCTGGGGACAGTCTCTTAACATGACTGCTTCTCAGTGTCTGGGGCTGTGCAGAGAGGGTGGTGAATGCCAGCTAGCGAGAGCGCTCCCCTGGGGAGGGTGAACACAGCACCTGTAATTGGAATGGTTTTCCCAGGAATTTAAACCAGGCTCATTTACCTGACCTTCCCACGGACCCTGGAGAGTCCTGACCCACTTGCAGGAGCTCCAGAGAAAGCCGCTGCAGTGCCGTGCTAATAAACTTATTACTACCCATGGTGGCTCGGGGGTCTCTCCGCTCATCTGGTTCAACGTGTCAGACACACCACTGCCAAGAGATTTCCTCCAAGCTGTGATTCCAGCGGGTGAGGAAAAGCCAGAGAGGTGGGAGCTTACGCAAGAGGTGTGCAGGGAGGTCAGGCTGGCTGGGGGAGGACTGCAGCGGCCGGGAGAGGGAAGGAGGTGACCAAGGACGAGCCCGCAGGGCAGCTCCCACAACGGCAGCTGTTTGAAGGGGACACAAATGACCAAGGAGCGGCAGCAGACTCCGCTGGCCACCGTGCCCAGGGCTGGGGCAGGAACCACAGCCTGGGGAGCGCTGGGTCGGCAGAGGCCCAAAGTCACACAGCTAAGCTGAGCTGGGGTCTGGACCCAGGCCTGTGGTCACACACTGCACTGTAGGAACACTTCCTCAGATACCAGAGTGAGAAACAGAAGAGGACCTGGGAAATGCATGAAAATCTAGGCTCACCTCTGACTCTCTCAACCTATGTGTGCCGTGACAAAGCCTCCGGGTGCAGAGGTGAGTACCGCATATCGGCCTTAGGTTTCCATGCCTGGTGCATGCCACTTTCCCTGGCTGGCAAACTCCTACTCATCCTTTAAAGGCCCAGCCCCATTATCTTCTCTACAGAGTCTTCTTCTGTGGCCACTGGTCAATACCCCTACTACACAGGTGTGCATGCCCCTTTCCCTGGCTGGCAAACTCCTACTCATCCTTTAAAGGCCCAGCCCCATTATCTTCTCTACAGAGTCTTCTTCTGTGGCCACTGGTCAATACCCCTACTACACAGGTGACGGTTATGCTGTTGCCTCGGAATTTTCCTAGACTGAGCCCAGTGAGGGCGGAGGCCATTCTGGCACGTCTGCATCTGTAAGGCTTCGTGCTTATGGACTAGGGGGTACCTGTAGAATGTTCTTTCACTGACTGTTCATATTCAGGGGCCAGGTTGAGGAGCAGCAGCCACTGGAAGGGGTCTTCGGGCACAGAATGCAAGAGCAGAGCTCTATGGAATTCCATCTGGCCACACAGAGGTCAGCAACACCCACACATGCACTACTGCTCGTGCAATGGGAAACAGTGGTGTGAACGTGACTGTGGGCCTGGCCCTGGGACACAGCAGTGAACACAATGACTCCAGCCCTGAGGCTGGAGGGAAGGGAAAGCAAAGTGAATTGCTGCAGGTGTGCTAATTAAAAGGAGCCCTCTAAGGTGCTGCAGGACCATGTAATTGGGGAGGTGAGCTTAGCCTGATCCATGAGGACCCTTAGGGAAGGCTTCTTGGAGACGGTCACATGCATGTGAGAAAAGGGGAGGGAAAGCACACGAGTGTTTGTGGCAGAGAGAACAGCATGTGCAAACCTGGAGAGCATCTTCCCTAAAGGGTGCAGAGGCGGTCAGGGTAGCTGGAGAAGAGGGGGTGGACAGCCAGTGAGTCACAAGAACAAGCCTGGACCACTTGGAGCTGGGTGGACCACATAAGGGTCCTTGGACTTATCCTGGGGGAAAAAGGAAAGTCAGTGGCAGCTGTGAAGGAAGGAGTGACAGTGACGACCCTGCCCCATCATCTGAGTATCGCGCTCTGCCAGGCCCTATTCACACACTTTACGTTCACTATTTCCAGTCGGTTGCCCCTTCAACGTGGGCCCACGCTCAGCCATGAGACGATGGTAGCCTGCATTAGGCCAGTGACCTAAGGGATGGAGGCAAGAAGGACTGGGGAGTTTCCCTGGGGCAGAGACTTACAGAACTGATGGGACCAGCCATGGATGTTGGGGAGAAGAGCCCCCATTTTTCGAGTCTGAGCAGCTGGGTAAATGGTGGAGGGCCCGGGGGTGCTGTGGGTTGTGGCCAGTTCCATTTTGGGCAGGTTCAGTTTGAGGTGCTTGCATGACGGGACACTTGGAAAAGGAAGTAGGTGTGGATCACCGAGAGAGGCCAGGCCGGGCCCAGAGCCCGGATTAATGGGAATGTAGATGCAAGCATCCAACCTCTCTAGGGATGGGGGAGAGGAGGCACATCAGGGAATTCTTCTTGGAGTGGACACTCGAGCCAAATCCTGAAGGCAGTGTGTCAGCCAGACAAGAGGAGGCTGGGAGGGCCAGCCAGGCAGAGGGAACAGACATGGGGAAGGCAGTGGGAACAATGAGGCTACTTGTCCTGGCTGAAGCAAGTGGCAAGGACACTGCTAATGACCTGTGGGCTTGTACAGTAGGCTAAACATGGTGGAGAGATGGATCCATCCAGTAAGACTGGGGACCCTTTGGACTTCCTTGGTGGCACAGTGGTTAAGAATCCACCTGCCAACGCAGGGGACACAGGTTCAATCCCTGGTCTGGGAAGATCCCACATGCCGCGGAGCAAAAAAGCCTGTGTGCCACAACTACTGAGTCTGCGCTCTAGAGCCTGTGCGCCACAACTACCAAGCCTGTGTGTCACAACTACTGAAGCCCATGCGCCTAGAGCCCGTGCTCCACAAGAGAAGCCACCGCAATGAGAAGCCTGCGCACCACAACGAAGAGTACCCCCGCTTGCTGCAACTAGAGAAAGCCTGCGCACAGCAACGAAGACCTAATGCAGCCAGAAATAAATAAATTAAAAAAAAAAAAAGAGACTGGGGACCCTTCCATGGCGGACGATGACAAGAGGAGAGAAGCACAGTGGAAATAATTTTAAGGTTTCTATAACCAAATCAGGTCAGGTAGCTCTGCACTTTCTCTGATGGAACACGCATTTAAAAGGTAAAATGAAAAAAGTCACTAAATCCCAGAGCTGGAAAAGCAAACTCCATGAGGTCCTCCTCTGGAAACAGAACCCCCTGATGGATGCAAATCTTTTAGTGAGTCATGTTCAGAAAGCTTTGATTTTCTGGGCCAAGAAATCAGGAGAGAGAGTTCAACAGGTAAGCAGCTCCTCCTTTCCCAGGAGGCCAGAGGTCACAAGCCAGGCCTTCAGGTGTCTGCCTGAGGGACTTGTGGGGCAGGCACCAGGGGTCCCCTCACCTGATACTGGCTCCAGTCAATGTTCAGAGGGCAAGTCAGGAAGTCGGGGATGCTCAGAGGGGCATCAACGTAGTCCTGGGGACAGAAAGACACTGTGAGATGCAGGCTGTCCACCAGGAGAAGCCAGGATGACCAGGCAGGTTGAGGCCCTGAAGCTGTGGCTACCACAGGCAGGCAGGATGTCCCCCCCACAGTGCTCGCCTTTTCAGGGCCAGATGCCTGTGCCACCCTGGGAATGACAGCTTAAAAATCAAAGGGACCAGATACTGCTGCCAAGTGGAGCTTTTCAGTTGGCCGTTTGAGCGTTTACGGCTGACACAGAGGTGATCAGCGTATTCAGCCTCCGGCAGCTCCTGGGCTGCTCCCACCCACTGGGGAGGAGCTCTTCACATAGAGAGCGGAGCAAAAATGAAGGACTTTTCCTACCTTGTCCCTGAAAACTCTTTTAAAGAAAGAGAGAAATTAAAGGGGGAGAGAAAAGTATATGTGATGAGAGTTTAAACATGTACATACAAGGAGGAGAGAGAGAAAAATAATGAGACTCATTCACGGAAGAGCAAAGAAAGGAGAAGGGTAGCTGTTTTCCCCAAAAAGATTACTAGCTGGTTTCCCTTCACAAACAGAAGACCCAAGCTGATGCATGTTATTGCTCATACCTGCTTCCAGTTAAAAATGAGCCCTTCAGCCATGTAATCCCGATCCTTATATTCCTTGAAAAATTCACAGCCTGGAAAAGAAGGGCAGAGTCATGACACCACCCTTCCTGGCCCAGTGTCCTGAGATGCCCCAGGGTGCTGGAGGACCGGGGCGGCCACCAGCGCACACTCTCCAAAGTGGGCCCCAGATGACACAAGTGGAGGCTGGACCAGGCAAGCGGGAGCCTCCAAAGCTCCTTGGGTTTCTAGCCAGAGACCTTCCCGATGAGGCAGCCCCTGCCTGCACACCTCTGTATCTCTCTCCATCTGTGCTCACTGGTTGTTGGTCACTTTTCTCTCATTTCAGGTCCCTTTGCCCTACAAGTCCCTGAAGTGCCAACAGCCAGCGAACAACAGCGCGGTTTACAATTTGAGCCCCGGCAGCACTTTCTCAGCAACTTACCTAGTTACGGAGGATCACCCTCCCTCCTGATACAGACACACTTCAGAGATATTGAGGGTTCAGTTCCAGACCACCGCAATAAAGCAAGCCACATGAATTTTTTGGTTTCCCAGTGCATATTAAAGTTATGTTTACACTGTATTATAGTTTATTGAGTGTGTGATAGCACTATGTCTAAAAATATATATATCTTAAGTTTTAAAAATACCTTAAATAAAAAATACTTCCGAGAATTCCCTGGCAGTCCAGTGGTTAGGACTTGGTACACTGCTGTGGGCCCCGGTTCAATCCCTGGTCAGGGAACTAAGATCCTACAAGCCACAAGGCACGGCCAAAAAACAAACAAAAAAACAAAAAAAACAAAAAAAACACTTTATTGCTAAAAAACGCTGACCATATCTGAGCCTACAGTGAGGTGGAGTAGTAACATCGAAGATCACTGATCACAGGTCAGCATAAAAAATGGAGTGATGATGGAAAAGTCTGAGGTATTGTGAGAACTATCAAAATGTGACAGAGACACAAGGTGAACAAATACTGGAAAAATGTCTCCAACAGACTTGACACAGGGCTGCCACAAATGTTCAATTTGTAAAAAATGCAATATGTGAAGAGTAACAAAGCAAAGAGCAATAAAATGAGGTCTGCCTGTACCAACCTCGCAGGCTCTCAGTGAGGACCGAACATCGTAACATGAGAGAAAGGACCACGGACAGTGCCTGAAATGTGACAGGCGCTCAAGAGAAACGTCCTTCTCCAACAAACCTCGCCAAGATGTGCTTTCTGTGTCATTCACTGGAAAAACTATAAGAAATACCACCAGGGTAAGACCTCAGGAACAGAGAGAGGAGTGGAGAGAAAAGGGCCTTGGCAATGTTCCCAGCTTCAAACCTCAGCCTTTCACGTAGCTCTGCGACTGTGAACAAGTTAATTTCTCTAAGCCTTGATTTTCTCATTTGTAAAGTGGTTAAGGATGAAATGAAACAATACGTATAAAACAGCTGGCACAGCACTGCTACAAGTGGCACTCAGGTGACAGCATACTGGTGCCATCCTCATGCCACCACTGCAGTGAGAGCCCCAGTGCAGCCCTGCAGCTCAGCCTGGGGAGAACGAGGCCTGCACTCCTCTCAGTTCCTCCACCGGGACCAACACAAACTCCAGAGGGCACAAGGCTGTGGCCACAGGTCCAAGTCTGGTGAGGTCCCCAAAGGCAACAAAACAGTTCGAATCCCCCAGGCCTCACTGTGGATGGGGAAGTCAGGAATCAATCCTCAGCTCTAACACTTCAGCGGATTCTTGGGTGCCTCACTGGGAGAAAGAAGAAATATAAATATCAGACAGAGGCCCTGAGCTTATGAGCCTGGGTTTAGGAGGGACACCAATCATTCCTCAGAACTCCCGTAAAGTGCTCTGTTTTCTCAAACTTGAGCGCCTGAATCAATACTGCAGGCTCCAGGCCGAGCTCTGACCAGCATATAATGCAGAAGCAACTGACTGTGAGAAACGGAGAGAATTAAAGCAGCCTCAGTACCCAGGGCAATGCCTTGACGTTCATTACCTGAACGGGCTTCTGAGCCTGTTGAGAGGCAAACAGGCAGGACCAAAAGTGAAGTGAGAATGGACGCACGCTCAAGAGGGAAACAAATGAGACTCATGCTGGGGAGTTTTCGGCCCCGTCTATCTTGGTGCCCTGAAGGAAGTGCTCCCAGAACACTTCTCGTTTTCAAGGGCTAGTCTAAGCCTAAGTTAGTCTGACAGAGAACTGATACCACCGCAGTTCCTGTCTGGGCTTCAAAGTCATCAGAGGGCTCAACAGAGACCCCTGAAATGGCAGCAGAGTGCATTTCAGGACTTGGTCTGGATAACAGCAATTTTGTTATGAAGTATAATAATGTAGGCATGTAAAGAAATTCAAGAACATGAGCAGAGGAAGCAAGGTAATTAAGGTAAGCAAGGTAAGGGCTTCTCCTGTCCCCTCATCTGGGTGTGCAACAGCGTCTCCTGCCACCTAGGCTTCTGGATTTTTACTGATGCCTCTTAATCTCCCCTCAACACCATACACAACTATGAGATGCAGTACAAGATATTCTGGGAAGAATGGGGGGAAAAATTCACAGAGAGATGGCATCATCTTACCATTCTGGCATATTCTTTTCTTACCATTTTGTGTAAGCACTTTTTCTCTTACATAGTTGAGATTGTAGTATTTAATTTTCTATCTTGCTTATTAGCACCTTAAGCATTTTTCTATGACTATGTAATATCTCGTTCTACTATGGATGGCTGTACCATCATTTACATCATCATTATTCTGATTAATGAAAACATTTCCCATGTTTGGCTGGTATAATCAGACATGATGAACATCTTCAGGCCCAAGCTGGCTGGATTATGGCCTAACGAATAACTGGGTCAAAAGGTGTTAATTAATATTTCAGGAGTCTTTTAACAAGCTGCCCAACGACAGCAGAAAGGATATTGTGCTACTGTTCTGGAGCAAAACAATTTTTTTTCTTTTCTTTTCTTTGTTTTAAAGTGTGGTGTGTGTTTTGTTTTGTTTTGTTTTGTTTTGTTTTTGCCTGCTGCCATGCAGCATGCGGGATCCTTATTTCCCTGACCAGGGATCGAACCCATGCTCCTTCAGTGGTAGCACGGAGCCTGAACCACTGGACTGCCAGGGAAGTCCCACAAAACAATTTTTTCTAAGCCAAATCTTACCGAGAAGCTGAATACAAATAAAGAAAGCTGACGCCTGGTTCCTCAGCCAACTCAGTCCTCTCCCGTTCATTCAGCAGAGAGTACTTCAGTCTGGGGACCCCCAGAGCATCTCCTGAGAGTCAGGAGCCTAGTCTGAAAGCCAGCTTTAGAGCTACCTGAGGGAAGCTCCAGTGCAGACCCCCAGCGGCGACATCCCTGTCTTGACACAACTCTGACGCTGCCGAGCCCATGGCATCATCATCATGGCTCTGCATCTGCCGAAAGTGAGGCTCTCCTCCCATGCACCCGTCACTCGGCCTGGTGTTGGCGAGCACCTGTCAGGGACAGGTCTGGCACTTCACCCAGAATAAGCACCATTAACCACATTTTATGCAGGATGAAATTGATGCTCAGAAGGGTTAAGGGACTTGTTCAAGGACACAGTGCTGGGAATGGAATGCAGGCCCAGCCCTACATGCCACCAAATGCTAAGCTAGCAGAGAAGAGTGAGGAGAGACCCTAAAGGAGGCCACTGTAAGAGAGCCAGGCCACAGGGGTCGTGGTTTGGATACCACCAGCTCACACTGATGAGGATATACCCTCTGCCCACGAGGCAGTGGATGAACTTGAGGTTCTAATGAGAAGGCCTCGTGGCTCTACTGCAACCTGGGGTCACCAGCCTGCTCTCTCTATTGGCCACGTGGCTCCAAGATGAGGAGACAAGAACCAGCACAGGACTGAAGGCAGGTGCTACTGCTGAGGAGCAGGAGAGAGGTTTCAAGGAGAAAGAGTCCACTTTCTATTGTCTGTTGACAAAGTCTGGTGCTGACGTTAGGGCTCTAATACCTCCTTGAACGAGCAGGTGTTGCCATAAAGAAAGCTTAAACGCTACACACTGGACTAACACAGCTTCAGTATCCAGTGCAGAGAACACTGCCCTGGCCACAGGTCGCATACAGTGTGTGCCAGAGACAAATGCAGCCAGCTGTGTGCTCACCACAGTGCTCTGTGACACGGTGAGGCCACCAACCACATGCACCTGGGGACATAGCACTTACATCCTCACGACGGCAACAGCCAGCACAGCATAGCTGGTTGCTGACACGGAGGACTAACAATGTCATTTCACACCGAAACAGCACATTAGCTGCACAGAGCACGTCGATAAACCTGACCTCACCTAACCTGCACAAGACCCTGAGCTCAGCCTCACCAACTTCCAGTGATACCTGAGAAAACCTGAGGCTAGGCGAGGTGAAGTAACTCGCTCAAGAGCGCAGTAGGGAGGACCTGAGCCAGGACTCCATTCCTGGGCCCCTCCCAGGGGATAGCCGCCCCCCCCCCCACACACACACACACAAGGACAGCATCCTACCCTAAGGTGAGAGCCAAGGACCGGGAGCTGCACTGCCCTATGCTGAGCGACAGCAGATCCTGTCCGAGAGCTCCGGGGCATCTGTGCACCTAAGTGGCCAGGGCCTGAGGAGGGCCTCAAAGAGCCCCAGTCCTGGGAAGCCTGTCCCTTGACCAGACCCTGGAAAGAGCCCCTACCTGGATACGGGATGGAGAGGAGAGTGAAGTCGGCGTAGCGCTGGGCTTTGTCCACCTTCTCGGAGGAGGTGACACTACAAGACAGGATACAACGTGTTACGGCATCACAACACACGCACACCATTCCCCACAGGCGTTACCACAGCTTGAATGATCCTCCTGCTATGGAAACTACTGTTCAGAGTTAGGAATGACGCCCTCCAGCGGGCTTTCTTAGAATGACTAAGAAATGCGACTGCTCTGCTGCCTCTACCCTAAGTCATCAGGTGAGTGGGCCGACTCTCCCCCGACACCACAGCACCCACAACGCAAAGGGACCTAAGCCACGGAACAAGCTCCCCCCGAAGGCAGCACCGCCCCCTGGCCCGCAGGGCGGAGTGAGAAAAGAGCAAAATAACAGAGACACTGTCCAAAAGGGGCCCTGGGGTGTACTCTCGCCTCCACCTTCTCCGGCATCCACTGCGGACACTCCCAGACAGCATCGGAGAGATGCAGGACTACTCTGACAGACAGACAGCGGGATGTGCAGGTGACTGCAAACAGCTGAGCTGTAACAGCCTCAGTGTGGCTTATTTTCTAAGACATACTTGGCATAATTAAAAGTGGATATTATAAAAAATAAACAACACTTTGGAAAAATTCCCCAAATTTCATCACCCTAACCCAGGTTCCATTTGTTTCTAATTTGGCCTTATCGTATGAAGATTTGTTCCATACAGGACATAAAAATTGAGTAAATACTGATTTTTTTCGATCCACTTTAAAAGAGACTCTAATCTACCAGAGATGGCGCAGCGGCAGCAGAGCACACGTTAGAGACCCACGGCTCCCTTGGTGCTCTCCGCACCACCCCGAGCAAGTGACTTAAGCTCTCCAGCTTCAGTTTCCCCCCTGCAAGAGGGGGACACTAGAACCTCCTTGCAGGGAGGGCTGTGTGAGGATACAGGGCGAGGATGCACGAGGCCTGGCACGCAGTGTGCCCTTGTAACTGCTCCGTGCCATCTCCGACCCCACGAGCCTGTGAGCACACGGCCTCCACCCACTTCGCAGGGGGTGCCCTGCACTCACTTCATGCCAAACTTCACCTTCTTGTTCTCCACCATCAGGTCACAGATGTATTTCACTGACAGGTACCGGAGCAGCTTGATGTCATACCCTCTGACCTTATCAAAGAGATGCGTGTCGGAACTTCTGAAACAAAGAGCCAGAGGGAGAAGCTGCACTGCACATTCATCCACTAAAGTCTGGGGCGTGAGGGGCGCGTTCAAGGAAGTCTAGTTTCTACAGAAGAATTTCTGATTCCCTTCTCCGGAAGACAGAGGGAGGGCCAAGAGAGGACAACCGCTCCCAGGGAAGGTGACTTTCTAAGTGATTATCCCGCTCTCTGGGACGCATTTCAAAGAGAAGCAATCTGCACCTGGGGCGGGAAAGGGATTTTTGGCACTGCTTGACATTAAGCCAGAAGACTCAAGATAATCTCTGAGTTCTAAAAAGCAGCAGGCTAGTGGCTGATAGTCTTTGAGCCTCCATTAGAGTTTCTCTCTCTCCACCAGCCTCCCCTTCCCCCATTTATGACCGTTTTTAGCCATATGACTTGCTCAAAATGTAACAGATTGAAACTTTCACTGGGAGATGGACTTTTTAGAGCTATGTTAACAACTGACTGTGAAATATTAGCAAGTGAATTCCCTCTGCTTAGAAGGCCTCTGAAGCAAGGAGAAAGATAAAATTTTCCTAATCCCCAGGCTGCCTTTGGATCAGTCATACAGATAAAGGCAAAACAGTCACCATTAATTTTTTTTTTTAATGCCCACTGCTTTGCTGTCCCCAGCAGACTCCTCACCAAGAACAGTGTGCACTGTGGAAGATGGCCTGGCTGGGGCAGAGGTCGTCTGATCCCGGGGGAAGAGCCAAACATTCTTGAGCACAAGCCAGAGCCACTGCTCATGGAACTAACGGGCAGAAGCTGGGCACAGCGAGATGCCTTTTCATGCACCGAGCCATGATTTTGGGTGGCTGATCTGACTAGGGTGCTGGTGTGCATTCCAGAGACACCTGACACCAGTTAAAGACTTTCCATGTGGTACAGACCATGCAAAGGAGCTTTTCCAAAATAACCATTACTGCCGTTTTCTAAAAATATTTGGAAAGGAGGTAGGAAGAGTGGGAGCCAGCCCCCTCCTTCCCTTTAAGGGAGCCTAAAACATTCCTCTGTAGCAAGCTCCTTATCACACAGCTGTGGAGCTTCTAGTGCCCACATCTCTCATGTGGGGACCACAGTCCTTGCTTGCCCTGTGCCTCGGGCCGGGTGTGCTGTGCATCACCTGGTAGGCCAGACGTCAGCACCCTGGAAACCGTGGGGCTTGAAGACACACAGATGTCTGGCCTGTGTTTTGGGCCTGGGGTGCCAGGAACCCCAGGATTGGGGCACTCACTCTGCAGTCCTGGCGAGCACAGACTGCTCAGGTAGTCCATAAAGTCAGCTTCGGGTGAAGCTATAGGGTGGACTTCAACAACACTGTTGCAGGGGCCTGGGCCTGGCAGCAGGAGGAAGGGAGCCAATCCACTCACCTGGACCACTGATGATGTCACGACCGTCAGTAGGAAAATGGCCACCACCACTCAGATGCCTGCCCCCAACCCAAGCCCAGACCCATAACCACCTGGCACTGACCGAAGCGCACAGTCCTCCTCCGTGACATCCTCTGCATCTGCCCAGGCGTCGTCTGCACCCCCTGTGGGAGAAACCTGCAGTCAGCACCGAGGCCGAGGCAGGGGCTCCGCCCAGGGGCTTCCTGACCAGTCTCCCCCCGGCTCCACCCCACGGACCACACTCCTGCCTCTCTCAGCACCCGATGCCCCACATGCCTGGCAGTCTTCTTCACCCCCAGCATCTCCTCAGGTGACGAAAGGAGGGCCCTTGCCCATCCCCCAGCTTGCTGCCCCTCTACCTACACCACTGCAGCCCTAGGTGGCTATTCTCCACCACTGGGTTCCTGTTCTTAGTCAAAGACGGTGCGCAGCTCAACGCTCACCTGAGAAAATATAGTTGTAGCCAGTGCGCCCATACAGCTCCCCCCATCCAGCCAGCGTCGCTGACCTGCAAATATGCTGGGAGAGAAACCGCATTTTCAGGGTCAGGTGGTTTTCTGGAGTTTTTTGGTTCGGTTTTTCCCAGCCTTTCTTGAGATATAATTGACATATGACATTGTGTAAGTTTAAGGTGTACAACACGCTGATCTTATACGCTTACTTATTGCAAAATCATTACCATCGTAGCGTTAGCTAACACCTGCATCATGTCACATAATCACCATTTCTTTTTTTGTGGTGAAAACATTTAAGATCATCTCTCTGTGCAGCTTTCATGTATCTAATACAGTATTATTAACTATAATCACCATGCTGTACATTAGATCCACAGAACTTACTCATCTTACAACTGGAAGTTTGTACCCTCTGACCAAGAGTCAGGTGGTTTTCTGAAGTGCACACAGTGGGGGGAACCCCTGGGGACCCTCCAGGCCAGGAAAATGGGTGCAGGAGCGCTGCCCAATGTCTTCACAGCAGTCACTCCGAAGTATGCCTAGAATTTAACCTGCAGCCTCTGTCAAGAGGTTCTCTCTCCCAAACGAGAGGCACCAGAGTGTCACTAACAGTAATGGGTAGATTCAGTGGTCGTCACGCATGTACTTGGGTAAGATCTGGCGGTTATCACCAGATAACCGCCGTGTTTACGGCGTTACCGTGTTTGTGAGTACAGGACTGAAACAAGTAACACCACCTTCCCACTGGATTTACACAAGCCCATGAGGGAGCTGTGGCAGGCGGCAGGCGCTGTTGCTGCTTCACAGATGAAAAGACCAGGGATGGGCGCAGGGAGGTGAAGTGATGCCTAAGGTACCACAGAGGGGGTTGAGCTGGGATCTGATCGAGCCCACCTCCCTCCGGAGCCTGCGTGCTGACCGTCACTGTAACTGCTTAGTGCAGTGGAGGGCAACCTTTGCAGCAGGAGGGCCAATTAAGGGAGAAATGTTTGGGTTTTTTTTTTTTTAAGAAATTTTATCTTCTCTCTCCTCTGTATCAAGGAAGTGTAGTGGCTTTAATTGTGCTTAACTATCCTTTTACTCTTTCCTCATCACTGAAGGAGCATTTCAAGAGCTAGAATTCTAGAAACCAGGCAATGGGCATGAACTTCGTTATTTAACTTTAAGGCTGAATCTTTATAAATTGTGTTTGATGAGATCCAGGAGGAATGGGAGGAGGTATCTGGTGACCCCACGGTCCAGTTACAGGCTGGGGGGGCTGTGAGGGTGGCTGGGAGGTCACACTAGGCGGGGGGAAGGCATTTCTGAATGGGTCATGCAGCCTGGCGGTGTAAGGAGGGTCCCTGGGAAACCGCAGAACACGGCCCAAGGGGTCTCCTCCACTTGTAAGATGGGGGAAAGAAACGGTTTTGCTGCTAGGAAAGGAAAGGGGTGTGGTGGGAACTGGCAGGTCATCACCCGGCTTTCTGAGGCAGTGGCAGCCTGGGGCAGGGGGCAGGTGATAGAAAGGCAACCTGGTACAACCCGGGCGGGGTGGGGTGCTTTCCCAGGGCTGGGGGCAAGAATGCAATCGTGGGAGGGTTGTCCTGGAAGCCTATGAAGAAGGGCTC
>NW_006778216.1:36990-59974 GCF_000442215.2 Lipotes vexillifer | reverse complement strand
CCTGCTGGCCTGAGCAGGATGCACTCTGCGGGGGCTGCTTCATTTTTTCTGGGTCCAAAGCATTTTGAAAATCTGATGAAAATGATAAACTGTCTCTGGATAAAAATGTACACACCAGAGTTTACTTACATCTCCAAGTCCATCCATGGACCCATCTCCAGCCCCCGATAAGAGGCCCTACTCTGAAGAGACCAACCCAGTAATTAGGAACTGCAGCAGGGGAATGTCAATCCTCAGGCTGAGGACCCCCCAAGACTCTCATGGTAAGAAGGGAGGTCTGATTCCTGAAAGCAAGACAATGTGGGGTATGTGGTTTGAGTTTGACTGGCACATGTTATCATGCCCACCCTCCCCCATCATCCAAGCTGCCGACACCAAATCTCAGTCTTCTTTGCATTACTCTGTTAAATCTTTTCAGAGCGGACACAAACCCCTTCCTTCCTTAGCTGCTGGGCTCTGAGTTCTTTTCAAGGTTCAGATTCTTCTTTCTGTTCAGTTCTCCCATCTCTTTTCGACCCTGTCTTTTTGGTAACAGAGGCAGATACACCTGGCACAGAGGACTCGTCAGATGGAGAAGAATGCGAGAGATGGCCGGCTCCCCGAGTGAAGCACCAACCTCTGCAGGAAGGTCCCGAGCCGGCACCTGGGGGAAGCTGCACCCCAAGGCAGAGTCTAACACCCGACCTTGCTCCCTGGCCTCATGGCTCCAAAGCATAATCTGCCATTTCTGTACTTTAAGCTTCGCTCTTGACTAAAAAAGCAGGATGTACTCTGAATGCTCTCCATTTACCTAATTAGGAGTGGCCTCTAACTCTGCATGAGAAATACAGGCTCTATAGGATATGCTAATGTAGTAACCAACTTTAGCACATGGAATAAAAGCAGCTGACCTCTGCTCCCCATCTCTTTAAGGGAGGAAACAAAGAGAAAGATGACCTGTTCCAATTTTAATTGCCTAAAACCCAGATACACATGTTGGGGAAGAGAACGGCATGGGAGAACTGCTTACCCTTAAATGCTTGAACTTAGTTGTAAAAAAATTTTAATAATATATCTTATTTAACCCAATATATCCAAAACATTACTATGTCAACATATAATCACTTTAAAAATTATTAATGTTTTACTTTTTTTGGCCCAAGTCTTCAAAATCCAATAAGTATTTTATACTCGCAGCACATCTCAACTAGGATACTTTATTTTCAGCATTTAAAGGGAAACGTAGTCCTGCCCCAAAATAAAGTTGTGTTTAACCAGAAAAAACCTACACTGCTTCAGCTATAAAGTGAAAATTAATTGAAATGAAATACAATCAGACATTTAGTTCCTTGGCTGCCCCAGGCACACTGGACTGAATCTGGAGAGAAGCAGGAAGTGGGCACTTCTGAACATACCTCCCCCTCCACAGCCTGGCAGGATGTGCTGGTAGCAAACACTGCTGTCACCGCACTGGCTAGGGCCTGCTGGGAGCCACGTTTCTGAGGATGAGATCCCCACCTCACAACAGAAGACCCTCTCCTGCCCTTTGCCATCTCCCTCTCAGCTGCTAGTTCACAGGTCAACCTTCCCCACTCACTGAGCTCCACAGGGACAGGCCTGTCTTACTCACCTGTCCCCCGAGAACCCAGCAGAGCCTACGACCACTTTAAAGAGCAGTGTCTTCCCACCGAGCTTGCACGTACAAGCTGGGTGGGCACTTGCTAGGCACTGGGAGGACAGCAGCAAGACAAGGCCTCTGCCCTCAAAGGGATTACGGCTGAGAGGAGACAGCAGACTTGCAAACACAATAGGAATAAAACATATATAAGGTGTTCGAGCCCTGCTCGGGAAACTAAGACCCCAGAAGCTGCGCGGCATGGCCAAAAAAAAAAAGAGGATAATCCCTCCAGCTCTTTGCCCTCCCTCTGAAATGAGCTGCCTTGGGCTTTTTCTCCCAGGACTGCTGCAATCTCACTGGACTAAGCCGGTCAATGTGGCACTTCCCAAATGCATTCCAGAAAGTCCCTTCCTCAAGGTCTGCCGAGTGAGAAATACTAGACCTGATAACACTACACAGGTCCCTCTGCTTCAGGACTTCTCAGAGCCTTTCCTATGTCAGTGCACACTTACCGATGTACCTCTTGAATCTGGAGCTTGGGGGTCAGGCCAAATCTAGTAACGTGCTATCTCTCACCCTTGTTTGACAGGGAATGCTTTGCACAGGCACATCCTTAAACTACTATTCTATGGAACACAGTGTGGGAAGCACAGGTTTGAGTATTTCCTATGTAAATTCTAGCAACAAGCACTATGTCCCACAGAGCAGTGTGTTATAGTCCAGTTATCTAAACCGGAGTTCCCAGAGCTTACAGCAACACAAAACTTTCCAAAGGGGAAGAGGGAATAAATAGCTTTAAGATGATCAATTTCTGGAACTTGACTTCCAGACATACTTTTCCCTAAAATCGACCTGTCCACGAAAGCCTGTGGTCAAGTCTCCTTTCCTATCCCCCCTTCTTCCATCTTACAAAAGAAAGGCACAAAGGGATGGAAACAAGCCCTGTGTCTCTCCTCCCCACTGGCCTGCCCCAGCCCTCACCTGCGCTGGGAGCTGGACTATAGTCCGACAGGCACCAAGACCACAGCACATTCAGGTACGTATTGGACGACTAGAATAGAGAGCCTAAGGGACTTCCCTGGCGGTCCAGTGGTTAAGACTTCACCTTCCAGTGCAGGGGGTGCAGGTTCGATCCCTGGTAAGGAACCTAAGATCCCACATGCCTGGCAGCCAAAACACCAAAACACAGAACAAAAGCTATACTGTAAAAAACTCAATAAAGATTAAAAAAAAAAAGAATAGAGAGCCTACACCCCTGCTTCCCTCCCCTGCTCCAGGCTCTCTGTTAGTCCGTTCCTTCTGGATTCATCTTTCTCAAAATGCTATTTGCATCTTGTACTTCCCTGCTCAGAAATCACACTGGCTCTCCCAGCAAACCTAAACACCTTGGCCAGCATCCAGCCTCCTGCATTCAGTCCCTTCCATCCTCGGCTCCACCACATAACTTGCGCTCCCGTCAGGGAGTCTCTTGGACTTTCTGCGCCTGCCTTCATGCTCCCCCAGCGCTGGCACCTGCCTGGAACACCCTCCGACCCTTCCTCCAAAGCTTGCTGCCCAGTCCCGCTCACTTAATGAGGCCATGTCTGTCAGTCCACACTGCTGCCCATCTGGGATTTTTTTTTTTAATTTTTGGCCGCACTGCACAGCACGCAGGATCTTAGTTTCCCAACCAGGGATCGAACCCACATCCCCTGAAGTGGAAGCACAGGATCTTAACCACTGGACCGCCAGGGAAGTCCCCAACTGCTGCCCGTCTTAAGTGGGTTCCTCTGACACCACACCACGTGGCCCTAAGCTGCAGTGTGGTAACTTGAGTGCGTTTTGCAGTTAAGTTTAACCCCAGCTCTCTGGTTGTGTAAACTTGGGGAAGTTATTTAACCACTCTGAGCCTTCGTTTCATCTGCAAAATGGGAATATCAAATACACCAAAGGATTATAAAAAGAGGTGAAATGAGACCATAGTGGGCAGCCAAATTAACAATAGTCACTAGAATATAAGCTTGATAAGAGTGAGGATTTCTGTGTACCTTATATGCTGATGTACCTTGAGGCCTGATCATGACACACATTCAATAAATACTTGGTAAATTATATGACTGAAAGAATGAACAAACAACAATGTACTTACTCATCTGATCTAATCTATTCATAAACTCTTAATGTAGGCATGATTATTTTTCCCATTTTATAGAGGAAGAAGCTGAGGCCTTGCACAGGCAGGAAGTAACAGAGCCAGGATCAGAATGTAGGCAGTCTGGCTCCAGGACACAGGGTGGGGTTCTCTGCTGTGACTGTCCCTTTCCTAATTAGACTCACCTTCAAAAAAAGTTGTATCAGAATTGGTCTGTTTCTCTGGCCTGCTTCCCACCGCACCAGGCACGCAGTAATCACCCAAACTTGGCTGGCAAAAGCCAAGAACACAGGACTCTAAACTTTGCATTAAGCCAGGTACCCCACGAGAGGGTCTCAGGGAGTGCGAGGCTACGGTGTGGTCTTACCTTGCCCTTGAACAGGATCACTGGGCAGACAAACCGTCCTCTGCACCTGGCCGTCTTGCTGCGGTTGACAAGGTCCTGCAACTTGCTCACCTGTACAGTGCTCTGAAACCTAAAAACGGGCAAGAGAGGTAGGTCAGTCTGCTTCTGCGTGAGTACTGTGTGCCCCATACTAGGGTTGTGTGTGTGTGTGTGTGTGTGTGTGTGTGAGAATTTCACTCCAGATTTAATAAGTGCTCAGATTCCTAAATTCTAGATCATGGACATTCTAAGCTTTTCAAGAAAAGAAAAAAATGCTATATTATAGATACTAAAATGGAAGTCATCCTGATTTCAAAACCTTTAAGATTAAAAAAAAAAGTCAGCTACTCTGAAGACATGGTATTTAAAATACAGAAACACATATAGCAAACTGAATGTTGATTATATCTAGGGTGTTCAGTATCTTACTCCAAAAGTAAGACAATACGTGTGCTGGGGACCCTCAGGAAATCATGGGGCCATTCTTGTCATCTTTCAGAGTGCAGGATAAGATGAAGGTTCACATTTCACACGGCTATGAGCCTCTGATACCTCCCCAACGTTCCAGCTACCTCTAACAGTCCAAAAAGCCAACAGGGGAGGGAATGCTGGAGCAAAGGCAGTGAAAGAGAAGCTATTTGTGGCGTTGAGAAGCACAGTAGTTAATGCACTGGGTTTAATAAGTGAGCTTCTAGAAGATGAAAAAAATACATTTAGAAATGAGCTTAAGCAACTCACACACATGAAATCAGGTCACATCAGCTGACCCCTAAAATAAGGGTCTACTCTCATAGCTTCACCCATTGATTCTTTTCTTCTTTTAAAATTTCTTGGCCCCGCTGAACGGCATGCGGGATCTTAGTTCCCTGACCAGGGTTTGAACCGACGCCCCCTGCGGTGGAAGTGCAGAGTCTTAACCACTGGACCACCAGGGAAGTCCCCACCGTAGATTCTTAACAAAAGACTCCACATCAGCCAGTCAGAGCTTCTGGTTGCAAGAGGAACAGGAGGCAGGAATGTTCAAGAGTGGGAAGCTATCCCCGCCATGCAGAGTAACGCAGGGTGACACAAGAGAAGGGAGGGAAGACACTCAAGGGCCCTCCTTACAAGGGCTGAGCTTCCAGGCCGAGTCCAAGAGGGCGTTCATTCCTTCTACATCCCAGTCGTGCTAGCACTGCCGTGTCACTGCACAGCATGTGCACACAAATAATTGTTTCAGAATGAGTAAGTTCACCAACTCTTACACATCTGTGGTACCCTTTTAAGCATATCTGGATGCTGCTGGCACCAATAAAAATACAGTCTTTTAAAAACACTGCTGATTTCTTAGTAGCCTTCATAGATATATTCTCAAACCCGTTACTAATAAAATAACTACTATCAAGTGAAGATGTGAAATTGAAGTTAAACGGCGGTCTTCAAATAAAAACCTGGACCAAGAGTTTGGCGATAATGGAAAGAGAACAAAGGATAAAATAAGAGGACTTATACTTCCTATGGTGTATTTTTCTGTAAGGTCTGATTTAAGATTTTTTTTCATTTTTATTAAACATGTTGTTTTAAATCACAGAATTATTACATCCTTACCATAACCAATTCAAACAACAAAGAAGTGACTACATGTTATTTTTACGATCAAGATTTTTTTCCTTTTTTGATGGAAGGTGGAAGGCTGGGGTGCCTCTTCAAGGTGCCTGTAGGATGGCACAGGCCAACCAGCCAGGTCCTAGAAAAAATATGGCTCACTAAAAACTAAGTTCTGCCACCTTCCCCTCACTCAGGTTCTCTATGAAATAAAAAGGCACCTCAGGGTTTCCCTGGTGGCACAGTGGTTAAGAATCCGCCTGCCAATGCAGGGGACACGGGTTAGAGCCCTGGTCCGGGAAGATCCCACGTGCCGCGGAGCAACTAAGCCCGTGTGCCACAGCTACTGAGCCCACATGCCACAACTACTGAGTCCATGCGCCTAGGGACCGTGCTCCACAACAAGAGAAGCCACCGCAATGAGAAGCCCATACACAGGAACGAAGATCCAATGCAGCCAAAACATTAAAAAAAAAAAAAAAAAAAAAAAAAAAAAAAAAAAAAAAAAAAAAAAGGCACCTCAGAATGAAACAATGGCCTAATTAAACTCAGATGCCAAGATAATATAAAACTGAGCACACACAGTACTGCTCACAGTAGTCTCCCTCCCACCTTTTGGTGTCCTCCGTCCATTTGCACAGATGTGGTCAGCACCATCTGTTTTAACCGACTCTCACGGAGCTCACTCCAGCAGCTCTAAAAGCCTTGAAACTGCATTTGATCCTCCCAGGCTGAATCCTTCCATTCAGCAAACTCTCCACAAAACTGAGGGAGAGAATATGCCAGCATTTCCCTCTTAGAGGCTCTGGGCAGTCTTATCATGTGAAGGAAGGCAACTTTTTCTTGTTAGGCTAGCTGGTGCCTTATTTTCCTGGGTCCCCTACTCAAAGAACCAATTCAGTTTCTGTTCTCAGTGGTTCCTGTTTTTATTTTTATCTCTTGGCCTCAGAATCTTTCCCTTACTGTGCTAAGCACTGGGCTGTGTCAGGTACCTGATACTCATATTTGAATGAATGAAAGTGAGCTTGTGTATTTATGTCTGTCTTGTGGGACTGAGCCCTTAACCTGTGGGATCTAATGCTATCTGTAGAACACAAAGCTGGTGTCTGAAAGTTAGTGGAATGGGAGAACAACCCTCCCACCCTACGCTCACACACAAGTTGGAATTAGCAAGTGCAGAACTTTAACCACTGTCTCCCAATGCTTCACCTGTACTTGCCCTAATTCTGGCCTTTGTTACAGTCATTGCTCACTGATTGGTCTGTGTTAGCCACCAGATCTAAAGGTAGGGACTTCATCTCTCTGGTAGGGCCTGCAACTAGACCCCTGGGGTCTGTCTCATGGCAGCAGTTTGCCTTGTTGACAAACTCATGTCTTCGTCGTTCAGAGATCCCCACCCAGGCTTCTATTCCCAGATACGGGCTCAACTGGGGAGGTGGGTTTCAGAGGACCAAACCACTTCCTGAATCCAGTTCTACCCTGTGTAACTCAGTCTAATTAGTGTCATATTAACACCAAGTCCAGGCATGTGTAAAGAAGCAAAAAGTTCTACTTCTTCCCACCTGAACATGCACATACTCCCTTCTCTTTAACAGGCATCGCCCACTCAGTATCACTTCGAGGCCTTGCAAGAAGTGAAAAGTAAAAACAAAGTCCACGGGACTTCCCTGGTGGCAGAGTGGATAAGACTCCATGCTCCCAACGCAGGGGGCCTGGGTTCAATCCCTGGTCAGTGAACTAGATCCCACATGCGTGCCACAACTAAGAGTTCACAAGCCACAACTAAGGAGCCCACGTGCCACGACTAAGACCCGGCACAACCAAATAATAAATACAAACAAACAGGGCTTCCCTGGTGGCGCAGTGGTTGAGAGTCCGCCTGCCGATGCAGGGGACACGGGTTCGTGCCCCGGTCCGGGAAGATCCCACATGCCGCGGAGCGGCTGGGCCCGTGAGCCATGGCTGCTGAGCCTGCGCGTCTGGAGCCTGTGCTCCGCAATGGGAGAGGCCACAACAGTGAGAGGCCCGCATACCACCAAACAAACAAAAAACAAACAAACAAAAACAAACTCCACAACTCCTCTAGGGTTAGGGATACACTGCAGTGGCCCTAGCCTGGGTGGCTAGACCCCGCTAGGCAAGATGGGAGCGCCGTGGTGGTGACAGAAAGAAGAGGCAGTCATACAAGTGCTCTGATCTACATCCAATTCCTTTTCCCAATACATTCTTTTTTCTCAGTGCACCCTACCAGGACCTCATTACAGGGCACACTTATAGATCTCCCATTTTACTCCTCCACTTGAAAGGCTTCTCTGGCTCCCTGTGGTTCCCAGGCTATAGCAAAGGTGAGACTCATCTAGGGAGCTCTCTGAGGCACAGATTCTGGAAATTGTGATTCAGGGGCCCTGGAATCTGTGATTTCAATGAGTGCTCAGGGGGTACTAGCCCAATAACCACTAACACCCACAAGTCCACATGCCTGATGATCAAGACCATATACAAGCTGGTCCCTAACAAAGGACATTTCAGGGACACCCCTACTCATCCTTCCAAATCCAGCTGAAAGGTCTCCCCAAACACACACCAGGAAGAATCCACCCTTCTCCCCAGTTCGTCTACAGCAGTGCTTCTCAAACCTCCAGGTGCATACGAATCACTGGGCCATCTTGTTTTGCTGTGATTTTGATTCAGTGGCTCTGGAGCCCAAGACTCAGAATCTCTAGCCGTTCCTGGGTGCGCTGATGCGCGCACTGTGAGCAGTGATGGCCCGCTGCACTTTGCAGCACGACTCTACCATAGCACTCATCATCACAGTGCTTCCACGGGGCCAGGCTTTCATGGATATTGTTGGCAACAGCTTCTGGAATTCCCTTAAAATCAACAGAAGGCAGGGCGCCTAGGGGAACAAACTTTGAGATCAACAAAAAGCACTTCCTAGAGCATCAGTGATTATTTATCAATGTGAAACAACTGCTACCATTTACTGACTGCCTATGGGCTGCATCCTGTGCTGGGTGCTCTGTGTCTGCTCTGGTGTGAACTGTTACCACACACAAAGCATTCGGGCCTTGGGAGGCCCTCAATAAATGGTAGCTCTTATTTCTAATTCTTACAGCACACATGTCAGGCTTGGAATAATCCTGTTTATCAGCAGGAACTGCAAAAGCCACTTTTCTAAATAGAGGTGGAAACTGATGAGGAAACTAAGAGACAAAGAGGTTCAGTGCCTTGCCCAAGTTAGTTACACAGCCAGCAAGCAAGGCAGCCAGCACGTATGCTGACCTCAGGCTCTTAACCTCTACATACGGTAAGTGCCCTTCCACATGTTGACAAAGCATACCTCCCACTTGCTCTCTTACAAAAAGAGAAAAAAACAGAACAGAAAACACTGAGGTTCAGAGAGGTGAGCTGTGAAGTCAGCTGTCTCAGGACAATGAGCTATAGGGTAGGAGTAAAACAGGAGGCCAGGGCTGTGACTCCCAACCCCTCCTTCTATGCTGTGCTACTCTGCCAATCTAAGATGTGAAACCCTGAAGAAAACAAAGAAGCCAATGAGGCTTGAAACCTGGGAAAAGTGAGCCTGCTCCACCCAGCTGCAGACTTTCCTAACCCTGGGGATGAGCTTGTCAAGGCCTTCCCAGATGGGCACGCTTTGGTTACATGATGCTCACGTGTCTTTCTCCTTCTCAGAACTCTCATACTCCAGGAACACGATGTGCTGGGGGTAGTGGCCGCAGATATCCCCATTCACATTTTGGATCACGCTGTAACAGTAGTCTCGGCCAAACAGCTCCAGACACCTCTTCTCAATGCGCTCAACCTGCACAGAGGAGGAGATCTGAGCATAAAGAAGATCCTGGCGTTCGGAGAATTAGGCGGTTCCTGACCTGGAGAGGTCTCTGGGAATGACAATGTGCCTCTGTGATTGTAATCCAACACCAGGAAAAGACATCTTGCTAGATCACAGGCCCTAAACGTGTGCTTCATGAACCCACATGGTAAACTCTGGGAGAGACTCTGAACCCCTCAATGTGGTGGTGAAACTGTGTATGATAAACATTTGAAGAGAGGTTGACACCTTTCATTAGATTCTCAAAGGGGTCCACAATCCATAAAATATTAAGAACCCCTGCTCTAAGTTACTTGATTTTATTTCTAATATATTTACTTATTTTTATTTTTGGCTGCATTGGGTCTTTGCTGGAACACACGGGCTTTCTCTAGCTGCGGCGAGCAGGGGCTATTCTTTGTTGCAGTGCGCGGGCTTCTCATTGCGGTGGCTGCTGCTCTTGTTGCACAGCATGGGCTTCAGTACTTGTGGCTTGAGGGCTCTAGAGTGCAGGCTCAGTAGTTGTGGCGCACGGGCTTAGTTGCTCCGCGGCACGTGGGATCTTCCCGGACCAGGGCTCGAACCCCTGTCCCCTGCATTGGCAGGCAGATTCTTAACCACTGCGCCACCAGGGAAGTCCCTCTCCAGGTTACTTTAACCGGCACTAATCCATTATCTTCCTTTGGCTCCAGATTCTTCCCCATTCTCCAGCCACAGACCAGTACCTAGAAGCTCTAGTTAGTGTAATGAGTAAAAGATGCAGACAAAGCTGTCTCCTTACACGCAATTTGCTTATGATATAGAAGGAACACCTCCCTTAAAATTGCTCGTTTTGCTCAGTTCAGGGAAAGACCCACCAGAAGAACGACATAAAACCTGTAACATCTCAACAAGCCTGCAAAAGATCAGAAGTTTAGGGCCAGGTGGAGTGAGTCAAGTATAACTTTTTACAATCCTAATCTTCAGGGGTGTGTAAGAAGGAAGGGGGCCCAGCAAAACTGACCCTCTAGCCACCCAAAAGACTAGTGTGGAGGGAAAAACTCACAAGAATTAGAAATCCTCAAATTTCAAGGGGCATGTGTATCATTAAGAAGCCTATTAGAAAATACAAATTCCAGATTCCCACCCTCAGAAATTCTAACCCAGTAGGACTGGGTGGGATCAAGGAACCTTTATTTTTAACAAACACCCCAGATGATGCTGAAACAGGTGGTCCTCAGGCTAAGCTCTGAAAAATACTCGGTCATTTGGAGAGTGGGGGAGACCCATCATTACTAAAGTCTTCCCTGCATTACTTCAGACTAGCAGATGCCAAGTGCAGTAAGTCCTAGCATAGGTAACCCCTGGAGCCAAACCAGAGTTTCATGGCCTGGGAGGGAACAGAATTCCATTGGAAAACCTGATGCTAAACCTGCCAAAACCACGTGGGGAATGAAAGATGGCAGGGTCGGCAAGATTCCCATCAGACTACCAGGCAATGCCTAAGATGGGAATGGCCTGACCAGACTGGAAGCCTTCCAGGTCTAGCAATAAGGAGACTGAAGGGAATCCCAAAAGTAGAAAAAAAGAGAAACTAAGACTTGTTTTTGACAAAGGAACAGAGGGAGTATGAGTTGCCTTCCTGCTTTATGGGGGAAGGAAAGGGATGGGCCTAATTCTAATATCATGCTGAGACTATACAAGGGGGCAACACACTCGGTTTATCTCTCGGCTCCATTCTGCCCCACCCCTCCAGCCCCTTCACTCTGATCGCTGACCTGGATAAATTCTCTACACTTCAAAAAATCTAGACATGAGGGTTTCTGTCCCCAAATCTAATGCATGGGAATAACCCTCCTCAGCTCCTCTTCTCTAATCTCTGAACAAGGCCACTCAGCGCTAATCTTTGACCTCCAAACCCTTCTGTCTCAAACCAAAACGTCGTCCTTCCTTGGCTTGGCTCGTTCTGAGCTCAGTTCCTCCTTTTCGGTTTTTAAACCCGACCCTTACTCTCCGGGTCCAGACACTGGGCACTTCCCTCTCTCTCTGTCCTATGACCCCTGACCTCAGCAACGTCGCAAACCAGGGACCTTCTCTTTCTGCTCATCGCGCCTCCGGACTCACCTTAGAGCCTCCTGTCCCACTGCAGTCCTTGGCCCGGTACTGAGTCCGGGAGAACTCCTCCAGCAGCTCCCCGAGCCCCGGCTCCTGCGGCTGTGCGGTGCCTGAAGAAGCCGAGGACCCCGCCGAGGCGGCGGCGGCGGCCCGAGCGCCGGCCATGGCCCAGCCCCGCGTCCCTTTCAGCGACCTGCGTCGCCCTCAGCGCGGGCCGGCCCGGTTCATGGCACCTGGGGGCACCAACTCCGAGTCCTGAACCTCTGGAACCGCCTCGGCCGCCTCCTTCGCTTTCCACTTCCGGCCCCGCCCCACCCAGCCGGATGTTTACTCCAGAGCTGGCCAGTCGAAGCCCAGGACTCGCGCCCTGCCCCACGATTACCTGCCCACTCCCGACGCGGAGCGGTCCAAGTGGTCTCCGGAGAGGGGACCGCGGCCGCTCTCAGAAACCTCGTGCTCCGCCCCACCGGGTTTTCCCTGGGAAGCCAGGCTAAACCATTGGGGCTGCGGGGGGTACAGCGCGGGACTAGGGGGAAGGAACCACGGGAAAGAACCAGCCGAAGAGTGGAATAAACCATTAACAGGGAGAGGAGGCGGGAACTCTCGGAGGCACCTAATTAGTGTTGGCAACCATAGTAATGACAATAAGTAATAATAAAACAGCATTTCGTAAGGCACTTTGCTTGCATTGCTGCTCACAGCCGTCCCTCTGATTATAGTGCTGCAATAGTCAACCCGCTCTATTGAAGTAAGCGCGGGTCATGACTGGCTCGAAATTCTGTGATTAGAAAGCCCCATGTTATTTTTCTTTTTTTCTTAATGGAGTGTGCCAAACATTCACAGAAATGGAGAGAATAGTATAATGAACCCGCATGTGTCCATTAGCTTGTTTCAATAATCATCAACATACGCCAATCTATCTTGTTTCATCAATCTTTGCCCCATCTAATAGTATTATTTTAAAGCACATCTCATTATTTAATCTGTGAATACTTCAGTATTAATCTTCTAACAGATTAGTACTGTTAAAAAATGATTAAGGAAGAGAATTTAGGTGTTAAACATACTCTAACACTTCATGAAGCCACCACTGTTTGTTCCCAAGGGTCCAAAGAACTGCAACATGGGACTGAAGGCAGGACACTTTTATAGGATAAAGAATAAGGAACAAGGAAGAAATGGGAATTCCCTGGCGGTCCATTGGTTAGGACTCTGCGCTTTCACTGCTGAGGACCTAGGTTCAGTCCCTGGTCAGGGAACTAAGATCCCTGCAAGCCACCTGGCGGCCAAAAAAAAAACGAACATGGAAGAGAAAAACAGAAAATGAATAAAGAACAAGAACGTAATTATAAAGCCCAGAGTTTGGGGATTGGCTGACTAGATATACTGTGTTTCTGGTCAAGCAGAACATTTACAGAGACACCAAAGTTACTAAGTTTTGCTCTCTTGCTGTGGCACTCTGGGCAGGAGTGGCTCCATCTTTGGCCTAGAAATTTATTTCAGTAATTCTCCCTTTTCTCATCCTCTTGACCATTCAAGAGGTTTGGTCAAAAATATCAGTACTAACATGACCCTCAGTCACCATTGCTGCTTCTGCTCTCAGTGTAGCATTCACAAGAGGTGATGTCAGGCTTGTATTCTTGGCCCTGGTTCCGTTCTTCTGTTCTCTTTGGTCACTTCAGTCAGAGAGAGACCATGTGTTGGCTGGTCAGTGGCTGCCCACATGCCTTTAAAACTTTTGAGAGAACCCAGCTTATCAGGGAGACAGTAATAATTACTAGCAACAAAACAATGTCCATGGTTTGGAGAGTACTCCTGAGCCAGGGTCCCCATGATCCAAACCAGCTAGAAAACTGGGGACACTGCTTTAAGCCAGTTGGCCTGTTTATGTATTTCGTGTAACTATGTCTCCCCACCCCAGAAATGATTACGCAGGGAGCTTGTTCTGTTGAAACTGAGGTGTTATAAATCAGGCAGAAGTTTGTGACGGGAAGAGAGAACTACAGGATCACCAGCGTCCAAGCCAGTCCAACAGTCAGTTTACCCTTCTTTGCAATGGTCTGAGGTAGGTCAACAGTTATCTTTCCAGGCTAGAGCAAGCCAAAAGGTGGAGAAGAGAATAATAAAGACCTTCATGATGTAAGAATTAGGAAACGGATGGTCAGAGAAGGAAGGAAGAATGGAAGGAAATGCTCTTAATCTGACTTCTTGGGAGGAAACAGTCTACCTCACTGTTGCCTAGTTCTCTTCCTCGTCAATTGGATTTTGAGGTCTTTGGCATTTAAACAGGGCCATATGTCAGGTGGGGTCTTCTTCAGTTGTGAAACATGTACCCAAATTTTTTTATTTGTTTGTTAGTGTTAAATTTGGCTCTTTTATTTTGCTATATATTTTTATTTATTTATTTATTTATTTGGCTGCGCCAGGTCTCCGTTGTGGCACGTGGGATCTTCGCTGTTGCGTGCAGGATCTTCGTTGCAGCATGCAGTATCTTCTAGTTGCGGCATGCGCACTCCTAGTTGTGGAACGTGGGATCTAGTTCCTGGACCAGGGATCGAACCTGGGCCCCCTGCAATGGGAGCACGTAATCGTAGACCCTGGACCACAGGAGAAGTCCCTGTACCCAAGTTTTCACACCTTGTAATTCGACAGTGATGTTAGCGGTCAAGAACACTTGGTAGGGTCCTTTCCAGGAATCTCACTTTTGCAAAAGCATCAAATTAAAACAATAATTGTAAATGACAACGAACTTTAAAATGCCCATGGTTGGAGATCTGATGAGAATTCATTGTAATGGAATTGACAAGGAAATTTGGTTATTTCTGTGACACCCAACGTTTTTAAGACGATAACTAGGAATCTGGGAAGCTGAGGCCCATTGGGTAGCTAGAAGGGCAAAGGACTGAGCTGAAAAGCCATACTTCCCTGTTAACATCCTGTGCTCGTGCCGAGGGGGAAATGGTGGCTTTCTGTATCCTCCTGCACACTGGACAGAAGATATCCCTGATTGGACTGGGCACCTGGAAGAGCGAGCCTGGCCAAGTAAAAGCAGTTATTAAGTATGTCTTGAGTATAGGCTACCGCCACATTGACTGTGCTATCTACGGCAACGAGACTGAGATTGGGGAAGCCCTGAAGGAGGATGTGGGACCTGGCAAGTTGGTGCCTCAGGAGGAGCTATTTGTGACTTCCAAGCTGTGGAACACGAATCACCACCCTGAGGATGTGGAGCCTTCCCTCCGGAAGACACTCGCTGACCTCCAGCTGGAGTATTTGGACCTGTACCTGATGCACTGGCCTTATGCCTTTGAGCGGGAGACAACCCCTTTCCTAAGAATGCTGATGGGACTATACGCTATGACTCCACCCACTACAAGGAGACTTGGAAGGCTCTGGAGGCACTGGTGGCTAAGGGGCTGGTGAGGGCACTGGGCCTGTCCAACTTCAGCAGTCAGCAGATCGATGATGTGCTCAGTGTGGCCTCTGTGTGCCCAGATGTCCTGCAGGTGGAATGCCACCCATACCTGGTTCAGAATGAGCTGACTGCCCACTGCCAAGCACGTGGCCTGGAGGTGACTGCTTGTAGCCCTCTGGGCTCCTCTGAGCGTGCTTGGCGTGATCCTGATGAGCCTGTCCTGCTTGAGGAGCCAGTGGTCCTGGCACTGGCTGAAAATCATGGCCGGTCTCCAGCTCAGATCTTGCTCAGGTGGCAGGTCCAGCAGAAAGTGAGCTGCATCCCCAAGAGTGTCACACCTTCTCATATCCTTCAGAACATCCAGGTGTTTGACTTCACCTTTAGCGTGGAGGAGATGAAGCAGCTGGATGCCCTGAATAAAAATTTGCTATTCATTGTGCCCATGCTTACGGTGGATGGGAAGAGGGTCCCGAGAGATGCAGGTCACCCCCTTCAATGACCCATATTGAGACCACAGCTTCCTGGCTTACTTTTCATCTCTCCAGCTATAACGTCCTGCCATCCCCAGAAAGGAGTTAATAAAGCCATTGGAGTATCCATCCAAAAAAAAAAAAAAAGATGGTAACTAGGATTATAGCTTGCATATCAGATTTTAAGGAATTTTATATAAGTTCTGGAACACTTATGTTAATAACATACCCACACAAAGATAAGCTAAAGTTAAACATCACCTCTTATTTGGCAATGTTTTCTTTGTAATTTAACATATCAAATAAGCCTAATTAGCTTCACATTTCTCTTTTTATAAGGAGAGAGAACAAATATATACTAGGGGCCCTTTGGAAAATCCCAAAGTTGGCCCCAGATCAAAAAAAACGTCATTTAGAATTTGATTTTGGGAGGTTCCCTGGGTGGCGAAGTGGTTAAGAATCCACCTGCCAAGGAAGGGGACACAGGTTTGAGCCCTGGTCCCACGTGCCGCGGAGCAAGTAAGCCCGTGAGCCACAACTACTGAGCCGCGTGTCACAACTGCTGAAGCCCACGTGCCTAGAGCCCGTGCTCTGCAACAAAGAGAAGCCACCGCAATGAAAAGCCCGCACACCACAAAGAAGAGTAGCCCCTGCTCACAGCAACTAGAGAAAGCCCACACACAGCAACTAAGACCCAACACAGCCAAAAATAGATAAATAAAATTTAAAAAAATTGGATATATTAAAAAAAGAAAGAATTTGATTTTGGGGAAGTTTGTCAAAAATATCCATTTAAGGGACTTCCCTGGTGGCCCAGTGGGTAGGTAAGACTCTGCGCTCCCAATGCAGGAGGCCCGGGTTTGATCCCTCGTCAGGGAACTAGATCTCGCATGCATGCCACAACTAAGAGCCTGCGTGCAGCAACTGAGACCCAGAACAGCCAAAATAAATAAATAAGTAAATAAATATTTTTAAAAAATATCCATTTAACCAAAGTGACAAGTAAAGACTTCAAAGGCAAGTACAGAAAGTTATATAGCTGTAAAAACCCCAAACCCTTAGCTTTTTTAGGATTCAGGGTTTTCTATTCGCAGATTAAATGTCTTAAAAAATATGACTAGGCTTTTGAGAAAAAAATAAAACTGAAAATCTTGAAAACCTCGACATAACAGAAGTGTTTATTTTTTGGAATTGTTACCGAGTCCAAGCTCGCTCTGCTCACCGCACAACAGGGCAATGAATCGCAGACGAGGTGTTGAGGCAGGGAATACGACTTTATCAGGAAAGCCGGCAGATGGAGAATATGGCAGACTAGTGTCTCTGAGAAATCATCTTATCAGGGTTTGGATGCCAGTTTCTTTTATAGAATCAGAGAGGGAGAGGCGGAGAGGAAGTAAAGTAAAAGGGCCATCAGTCTTGCAAAACATCTCCTGGAATGACCAGCCTCAGGGAGGGGATTTTTTTTTTTTTTTCTTGCAGCCATTTACAGGTGGGCAGGGTTCCCTGAGGCAGGCCATTTTGTGTGATTGTAACAACAAAAGCAACGCAAAGGAAAGGTTAAAGAAACAGATCCAACATGGAGTCCAATTTAGCTCTTCCCTGTTACAATTTCCCACTGTCCATGTCCATTCTACAATCTTGTGGAAAAAGGGGTGACAAAGTTCTAACTGCTCAGTCAGATGGATCTTTCTGGGAGTGTCCGCCACCGGTGTCAGTGTTCCAGATGTTGAGATTTGTCTTTTGTTCCGCTTTGGAAGTGTCTACTTGACACCTGTAGACTTACAAATATTCACAACCTAAAAGTTGAGAGCTGTCAGGAATTTTGAGGGCTTCAAGCCCAGGAGGCTGCATCTCAAGTTAAGAAATTTAGCATTTTTCTATGTATGGGAAGATGCTAGACTCTGGGCTCACTGAAATAATTTCTTTGATATGCACCACAGCCCAGATGGGGCCTGTATCCTGTATTTTCACATCCTGCGTTTCCTCAGGGCTCACCATAGGGAGTGGCTGCAGTCTGATGGCTGCTAGATGGCAGGTATTCTCCTTCCTGAGTTTCCTCAGTGTTCACCGGCTCACACTGGGGGGCTGCAATCGCTGATGATTGATCCTCTCCTCTTGGTCAGGAATTTGACCAATATTTGGGAGACATTTCATGATCAAATTTTGTCCCATGGTGCTGGGAGGCTCATCCCAGGTCAGGCAAAGATTCTTGATATGCCACTCCAGGTGCTAATTTTTGGATTAGGCCCTATTGGTAATTAAAGATTCTCTGGATCCTCTGTCTAATTATGATCCAGGAGACATTTTCCCTTGTTGCTTCTTCCCATACCTAGAATCACATTATTAAAATTATTTTTATGGTATAAAAGTGATCTATTTCCTTAAGATGTTTAGCCATAGACGTTTTGTTGGAGGCCTGGTTACACACTGGGTACTGCAAGAGACAACAATCTTATAAAATGGGATATAAGTAACAGCTAGTAACATTGACAAAGACATAGTGCAGCAGGGAGACACAAAGCACAAACAATTTGGAAATAAAGAACAAATTAAAACAAAGATTAGCATAATATCAAGTCCATAGGAGAACCAGCTGGAGACAACAAATTCTGTCAGGATCAGGTAGAGAGAAAAAGATAAATGTTTCATCTTTGTTTAAAAAGGCGTACTTTATCAACTTGTTGTAGGTCATAGCATAAGGTTATAGCATAAAAGTTCTTTCCTAAAAACAAAGATTAAAGTCAATATATTTCCTAAAGGCATAAAGTTATAAATCATATTTACCAGTTCACTCAGTCCCATGTAATTAATTCCCATTGATCTGGATGAAATAATCAGGTTTCCCGTTAGTTTTGTCATTTGTTACCCAGTCCAGTGATAGTATCTAAAGGCTACGAGAAACTTATATTTGTTAAAAAGTTCCTTTTTATCAGTCTTCTTGAAAAATCTTCATTTTGTAAAAGCATCAGGACAAAAAACAAAATAGCATGGTTAAAAATTTGAGTACAATGCAATTAGCAGGATTCTTGGATATAACATTTTAGAATAACTAGTATTATGATTGTTAACATATCAGGACATATCAGATGTTAGGGATTCCATATAAATTTTGGAATATCTATATAAATGACATTTATCCATACACTATAATCTAAGGTTCATCTCCAATCACTTTACGATGTTTCTGAAGTAACTTAACATACCAAATAAACTTAGTTTGACATCTCTCTCTGAGATGTCTCAGAGATATTCTTTTGAAGTATCCAGGGTCAGCTGGAGGCTAAAAAGCTTTAGTCAGATTTGGATATTTGCGAAGTTTGTTAAAAATATCAAAAAGGTTTTACAACACAACAGGATCATAGGTCACTGTGAAACAGTGCCTATTCATTTAACCAAAGTCACAAAATGATGAAACAAAAACAAATATGGAGCACCTAAGGGCACAGAAACTCATTTAATCTGTTATCAAAAGGAGTAGTCTAACAGAGAGAGAGGTCAAATTTCAGTCTTGTACTAGCTTACTTAACGAAATCCATTTACTTATTTAACTTCAATCTAAATTCAGTTAATCCTGACCATGTACAGAACTTTCTTAGTAAAATGTAATTCCATTCCTCGTACCTTCTTAACTGAAAACACACATTCTACCATACTGAAATGTTTTACTATTTTCAGTAGCTTTAATTCTATATTTAAATTAGAATCTGCAACTCGCAAAAACCTTAATTTCTAGTGACAATCAAGAGGCAAGTAATACTTACCAAATCTGGAGAAACTATTTTAGATGATTTTTAGAACATAATTATTCTTAGAGTTTACCTAAAAGCTCTTATCTCATTTATATTTACTTTCAAGTTTCATCATATCAAGTTATTTTTCTTGCTGACAAATTTGCAACAGATATAACAAGATTTCATTTAGCTTCTATTAAACCTAGGTGCAGTGAAAGTACTATACTTAATGTTGATGGCTCTAAAGACATGTCTATATTAATTAGAGTAACAAACTTAAACATTAATACCAGGTATTAATTTAATACTAAATATTTCCTGGTTCACGTGAAACTGAAACTCATTTAATTTCTCTTGTATTTAGAATTGTTTGGTTTGTAAGGGCTTACGTTTCTTTAAGCCAATTAAATAAGGCTCATTTACAGATTAACCTCAGCAATGTTATCCAAGACAATAACACATACAAACAGAGAGACATCATAGTTCTCATTTCAAAATTTCAGCCCTGAGTCAGGTACAGTAGTGTAAAACCCATCAGTTTACAAAAGAGGTTGGATTAAAGTTGGGTTTCTGGCAAATGGAACAAATCAAGCTCATTTGTCTAGATGGCTAAACCCTTTCTGCTAATATTATGGTAAACAAGTCAAGTTCTAAATTACTGTACCCTCTTTTATAAAATTTGCATTTTAAAAAGATGGCAGAGATGAGGGTTTCTGAGAAGACCAGATAGGACATTTGTATCTCAAAGGTACAGGCAAGTTTCTCCTAGGATGACTTTGTTTCCCCTTTGTTTAATATTTACAAGTCTCTTAAGATTACTCATATTTATTAGAAAATCAATCAACTTGTTCCCCACTGTCAATGTTACTGGGGGCTCCTGTGGGGAAATCAGGGTCTGATGCCTCAAGTCCAAGGGAGTCTCCTGGCCTCTTACAGGATATTGGGGCAAGGGAAATTGCCCTGCTGCAGAAGTGGCTCCCAGTCCAAATTGGGTGCCCTGTAGGGTCTTAGATGGTGATACTAAACCAAGTCGCTGTGCCCTGGGTGTTACCACAGAAACTTCTATTTGATTCCAATGAGTAGGGGAAACAGGAGGCAGTGAATACGTTGGCAGCATGGGGGGGAGGGCGGGGACATTTGGAACAACTGCCAGTGTAGCCTGCTCGGTCACTGGGGTAGCTGGATAGGCTGGGGTGGGGGCTAAGTTTTGAAATAACATGTCCCCACTCTCATTTTCTCCCTCTCCCCATTGGGTTTCCTTTCAGATCACGGCACTATAAGGTGGCAATCCTATGACTCTTTTTCCTCCTGATGCAATAGGATAAATGCTCCTACATATGGAATCTCATCTCTTTTCCCTGCTCTTTTGCAGAACATTTCTAACTGCGATATTGTATAATAATTGAGTGAGCCATTCAGGGGCCATCGTTCTTCTGATCCTAACATATATTGGGTTCATACCCTATTACAGTAGTATATCATGTCTCTCTTAGTCATAGGCTCCTGGCTATGTTTTGCCCATTTATCTAATATATGCCCCAAAGGGTTTTCCTTCGGGATAGGTGGAGTATTTCCCATTTTTATCAGTTTGACTACACCAAAACACAAAAGACACAGACAAATTCCAACACAAAAGGCACAAATTCTAGCATCAATGCACACAAAACCAAAACAAAACCAAAAGCAAAACCAACGAACTAGTTCCCAGATCAGGTAGACTTACCCTACAAAACCAACGAATTAGTTCCCAGTGAACCCGTTCCCAGAATCAGGTAGAGTCCAACAACAATTCCCCCCTCCAACAGGGCACCCCAACCAGACTGGCTTGTCCCGTAAAGGAAAAGCCCAGATTGAGGGGGAATATGTTCCCAGCATGCACACCAGAGGAACTTAACCTCCAGAATTGAATGGAGTCTGTCGACTTGTAGCCCCAAATGGAACTGAAGTTCCCCAGATTGGAACTGAAGTTCCCAGATGGAACCGTCATTCCCCAAATTGAAGTCTGTCGGTTCTTTGCTTCAGCTGCCAAGCACTGGGGTAGCCGGTACCGCTTCAGGGAACTTTGAAGGGAAGATCCTCGGGACAAATGGTCCTGGCAGCTGTTAGGGCCTTGCCCCAGTATTCCCTGACCGGGCTGGCTAGCCACGAGCTGCAAGGCTCCTGGCTGGCTCGCCAAATTTGTTACCGAGTCCAAGCTCTCTCTGCTTGCCACATGACAGGCCAACGAATCGGAGATGAGGCGCTGAGGCAAGGAATACGACTTTATTCGGAAAGAAGGCAGACTGAGAAGATGGCAGACTAGTGTCTCTGAAAAACCATCTTATCTGGGTCTGGATGCCAGTTTCTGTTATAGAATCAGAGAGGCAGAGGCAGTGAGGAAGTAAAGTAAAAAGGCAGAATAGAGAGGGAGAGGCAGTGTGGAAGTAAAGTAGAAGGGCCATCAGTCTTGTGAAACATCTCCTGGAATGACCAGCCTTGGTGAGGGGATGTGTTAGTTTCTTTTTTTTGCAGCCATTCACAGGTGGGCAGGGTTCCCTGAGGCAGGCCATTATGTATGATTACAATAAAGAAAGCAATGAAAAGCAAAGGTTAAAGTCAAAGAAACAGATCCAACATGAAGTCCGATTTAACTCTTCCCTGTTACAGAATTACATATAATTTTAGAGTTCTTCTTTCTCTTCATCAAAAGCATAATCTAAAGTAATTGGTCTCTAATGCCTGTCATTCTTCAATATTTTTTCAGTGTTGTTAAAAATTTTCAGATTTAAGGATGATAACTCTAGTGACTAAAATGTTAAAATCTAAGTGCACATTGTATAAATAAAGCTTAGCATTTGGCAATAAGTTAAAATTTTTGTACATTTGGGGAAAGGGGTGGATAGTGTAAATAATTTTCAATTATGACATGGAACAGGATGATGACTTTTTTGTGGTTTGATAAAGAAAATTTAGGTTTTATTTTAATAACTTCATTGAACTGTCAAGCAAATAGGAAAAATGAAAAAATGAAAAAGCCCTCTTGCAGCTGATAAGACAGTGCTGGTTTGGTTCAATCAGCAGTAGGCTCCATGTCTGATTTTATTTGAGCTTAATGAACAAAAATTTTCATTAAATGGGCTTCCCTGGTGGCACAGTGGTTGGGAGTCCACCTGCCGGTGCAGGGGACGCGGGTTCGTGCCCCGGTCTGGGAGGATCCCGCATGCCGCGGAGTGGCTGGGCCCGTGGGCCATGGCCGCTGGGCCTGCGTGTCTGGAGCCTGTGCTCTGCAGCGGGAGGGGCCGCGGCGGTGAGAGGCCCGCATACTACAAAAAAAAAAAATTCATTAAAAAAAAAGATTCAGGATTTTCTTAAGTAATCAAAGACCTGATAAAGGTAACATGAAATTATTTTGATAAGACACAAAATCTTCGCTTTCCAGGCAGATTACTCAAAAGGCACCTTTTCTCACCAAAAAACACATCCTACATTCCTTACATAGAGAAGTTTCCTGTATTATTTCTAGTAGTTTTAATTATATACATGTTTTAGAATTCTTAACCCTTAGAATCCTTAATTCCTATTTAAAACTAAGAAGTAAGCAATCTGTTACACTAGTATTTTGTGGATTGGTAAATTTATAAATACCTTTCATAATTTCTGGAAGTATATTCTTTTTTTTTTTTTTTTTTTGGGGGTTTGGGGGCCTCTCACTGCTGTGGCCCCTCCCGTTGTGGAGCACAGGCTCCGGACGCGCAGGCTCAGCAGCCAT
>NW_006778216.1:22276-36954 GCF_000442215.2 Lipotes vexillifer | reverse complement strand
CGAATCCGTGTCCCCTGCATTGGCAGGCGGACTCTCAACCACTGCGCCACCAGGGAAGCCCCTGTCATATTTTAGATTCCACATATAAATGATACCATATGGGGACTTCGCTGGTGGTGCAGTGGTTAAGAATGCACCTGCCAATGCAGGGGACACGGGTTCGAGCCCTGGCCCGGGAAGATCCCAAATGCTGCAGGGCAACTAAGCCCATACGCCACAAATACTGAGCCTGCGCTCTAGAGCCTGTGAGCCACAACTACTGAGCGTGCGTGCCACAACTACTGAAGTCCGCGCACCTAGAGGCCGTGCTCTGCAACAAGAGAAGTCACCTCAGCGAGAAGCCTGCACACTGCCGCCAAGAGTAGCCCCCGCTTGCCGCAACTAGAGAAAGTCCACATGCAGCAAAGAAGACCCAAAGCAGCCAAAAATAAATAAATAAAAATAAATAAATAAAGTTATATATTAAAAAAGATACCATGGACATTAAAAAAAATAAATGATATCATATGTTATTTGTCTTTCTCCTTCTGACTTACTTCACTTAGTATGATAATCTCTAGTTGCATCTATGTTGCTGCAAATGGCATTATTTCATTCTTTTTTATGCCTGAGTAGTATCCCATTGTATATATATTCCATTGCATATATGTACCACATCTTCTTTAACCATTCATCTGTTGATGGATGTTTAGGTTGTTTCTGTGTCTTGGCTATCGTGAATAGTGCTACTATAAACATACGGGTGCATGTATCTTTTTGAATTATAGTTTTGTCAGGATATATGCCCAGGAGTGGGATTGCTAGATCATATGATAATTCTATTTTTAGTTTTCTTTTTATTTCCCCCTTTTTTTGGCTGTGCCGCATGGCATGAAGGATCTTAGTTCCCTGACTAGGGATGGAACCTGTGCCCTCTGCAGTGGAAGCATGGAGTCTTAACCACTGGACCACCAGGGAAGTCCCATATTTTTAGTTTTCTGAGGAACCTCCATACTATTTTCCACAGTGGCTGCACCAACTTACATTCCCACCAACAGTATAGGAGGAGAACGCTACCACTTTCAATGATTTGTTAATCAATCAACTAATTAACCAAGTTTATATGGAGTGCTACTATGTGCCAGGCACCAGGCAAGGCCTGGGAGTGAGTGGTGGATCCTTGAGCTCTGCTATTCACCATCTTGTAGGGAAGACAGAGGGTAAACAGCAATCCACTGGGTGGAATGCTGAGGAAGAGCAATTTAGATGCTCTGGCAAAATTTGCTCTTCTGGAATCTCATCTGCAGAAAATCTGAACCAGGAGGCTGAGTTCCCAGTTGACATCTCTCCCAGGACAGCTGCCTGAATCAGAGAAGGAATTAACTCTTCAGCCAGACTAATATATGCCCTCTATTTAATACTGCTAAGTGGTGGGACTGCCCTGGTGGCCCAGTGGTTAAGAATCCACCTTCCAATGCAGGGGACACAGGTTCAATCCCTGGTCGGGGAACTAAAATGCCACATGCCATGGGGCAACTAAGCCTGCACACCGCAACTACTGAGCCCGTGCGTCACAACTAGAGAGGAGCCCACGTGCCGCCACGAAGAGCCTGAGCACCACAACTGAGAGCTGATGCAGCCAAAATAAATAAATAAATAAATAAATATATATATATATATATATATATATATATACATATATTTAAATTGCCAAATGGTATCCCCAGAAAGATTCTGGGTAGAGTTTCATTATTGCTAATCAAGGGCCTGTCTGGTGGATTATTTAATAACAAGCACCACTCTCATGACTTCTGATTTCAAGGTGGATTTTTTTGGCCAGTTGAAGCCCAGGAAATTACATTTCTGATTGTCGAGTCTATCCTTACAAATAACTGGGATGAATCCCCAAAGAAAAGCGCATGGACTTTGGAGTCAGGCAGACCTGGCTGTGCTGGGTTTCCAGGCTGTGTAACCTTGAGCAAGGCACTTTTTTTTTTCCCAGCTGTGCTGCACAGGATCTTAGTTCCTAGACCAGGGATTGAACCCGGGCTGGCAGTGAATGGACAGCCAGGGAATGCCCAAGCAAGGCACTTGTGTTCTCTAAGTCTCAGTTTCCTCATCTGTAAGTGGGGACACTGGCATCTTTGTCATTGGTCATCAAAAGGATTAAAGGCAATACATATTATACAGACCCAACACATGGCAGTCAAGAACAAACGTTTTCTTTGTTTTTTCCTTGTTGCACAAATCAGTTGGGCTTTCTAAATAGGTTGGATTTCTTGCTAGAGAGAATGTCAGGAAGGTTAGTCAATATGGCTGGGATTCTTTTTCTTTTTTTTCTTTTTATTAGTGAACTAAATTTTATTTTCGGGATTCTTTTAGTTGTATAGCTCTTTGGTCCTTTTTAATTTTTTTTTCCAAACCAGGATGATATTTGACACTTCAGAAAAAAATCCAACGTTGGCTGTTTATAGGAATAAGAATTATCCTTCATAGGAATGTAGAAAAGACATTCAGAGAAGAGAAGCAGTGTGAAGTCAAGCCAAGCCCTGGGAACTCATCATAACACATTTACTGGAAATGTCCATCTTATCCATAATTAAACTATAGCTGTTAAGTTTATACTGCAAGTGAGAAAAATAACTATTTTGACTCCTCAATCTTTCTTTAGGATAAATTATCACTTTTTTCATAAGGTATCAGCTATAAAGAAGCTTAGTGAAGTTTTGATTTTTTGGAAAAGAAGTTAATGATCTGGAAGTTTCAACTCACTTGAGTTAAAGACTGACTCCCCTCACAGGTCAAGGTGTACACCATGGTCTGCAGCAGGGGTGCACCTGTGTAAAATGGCTGGGATTCTTGGGACAGAGTTTTAAAAAGTAAATTAGTCCTATTTTATTCTAATTATAAAAGTAATACTGAATTTCAGCCTATATGGTAGACTGAGTTGGTAACAAACTATCTTTTCTCCCGGTCTACACTCCTAGAACCATTTGGAAATGTTGCCCACCAAAGAACCATTTCCAACTCCAACTTGTCCTTTCTTCACCATTGGAAGAGCCCACTTAACCACTACAGAGAGTGGAGAATGCTCACATACATTTTTCCAGCCTCTCTTGTGGATATAGGCAGGTTACTGAGTCCTGGCCATTGAGAACTGAGGGAAAGTTTGCAAAGGGACTCTGGGGAAGATTCTCCTCCCTAATAGAAAGAGAGGCACGAGAGGAAGGAAGGCATGCCCTTCCTTTACTCTGGGCATGGCCATGTCTGCTGCTGCCATCTTGTGACCATAATAAAGAATATTACAGATGGACTGCAGAGAGGAAAGATGGAAAGTTCTTGGTTCCTTGCTGTCATTGTTGAGTCACAAAGTTAAGTTGAGAATCCTTAATCTTTGCTACAACCATTCATCATTGAGTATTATGTTAGCTATAAATTTGTCATATATGGCATTTATTATGTTGAGGTATGTTCCTTCTATACCAAATCAGTTGAGAGATTTCATCATGAAAGGATGTTGAATTTTGTCAAATGTTTTTTCTGCATGTATTGAGATGCTTATATGGTTTTTATCTTTCATTCCATTAATATGGTGTATTATACTTATTGGTTTGCATATGTTGAGCCATCTTTGCATCCCAGAGATAAATACCACTTGATCATGATGTATGATCCTTCTAATGAACTGTTGAATTCAGTTTGCTAGTATTTTGCTGAGAATATTTGCATCTGTATTCATCAGGGATATTGGTCTGTAATTTTATTTTCTTGGAGTATCCTGATCTAGCTTTGGTATCAGGGTAATTCTGTCCTCATAAAATGAGTTTGGTAGTATTCTCCCCCTTTCAATTTTTTGGAAGTTTGAAAAGGATGGGCATTGATTCTTCCTTAAATGTTTGGTAGAATTTACCCATAAAGGCACCTGGTCCTGGGTTTTTCTTTGTTGGGACATTTTTGAATACTTATTCAATCTCCTTACTATCGGTCTGTTCAGATTTGCTATTTCTTCATCATTCAGTCTTGGCAGGTTGTATGTTTCTAGGAATTTACCCATTCTTTCTTTTTAAAAAAAAAAAAAAATTATTTACTTATTTGGTTGCACCGGATCTTAGTTGCAGCAGGGAAGCTCCTTAGTTGCGGCTTGCGGGCTCCTTAGTTGTGGCTTGCCCACTCCTTAGTTGCAGCACGCAAGCTCCTTAGCTGTGGCATGCGAACTCTTAGTTGCAGCACGCATGTGGGATCTAGTTCCCTGACCAGGGATCGAACCCCGGCCCCCTGCATTGGGAGCGCAGAGTCTTAGCCACTGGATCACCAGGGAAATCAATAAAGTGTTTTCTGAACAGCAAAAAAATAAGTAAATAAAATAAATTATACCTCTGAGACTTCCCTGGTGGTCCAGTGGTTAAGACTCCACCCTTCCACTACAGGGGGCATAGGATTTGATCCTGGTCAGGGAGCTAAGATTCCACATGCCACACGGCACCGCCAAAAAATAAAAAAATAAAAAAAAATAAAAATTAAAAAAAATTAAAAATAAATTATATCTCAATAAAACTGACTTTCAAAAATTATACTTTGGGGAGGTTTAACTAGAAGATGGAACTAAAAATATATAGGTAACAACAACAAAGATGGAAGAATATGATTCTAAGTTAAAATATTCTAAGATCCACTTTTGCATAGGAGGAGTATAGGAATCTTAATTTACTTTAGATATTATGTTAGGTATCTCTGTTTAAAAATGTAGGGGTATGGGGCTTCCCTGGTGGCGCAGTGGTTGACAGCCCGCCTGCCAATGCAGGGGACGTGGGTTCGTGCCCCGGTCCGGGAAGATCCCACATGCCGTGGAGCGGCTGGGCCCCGTGAGCCATGGCTGCTGAGCCTGCACGTCCAGAGCCTGTGCTCCGCAACGGGAGAGGCCGCAACGGTGAGAGGCCCGCGTACCGCAAAAAAAAAAAAAAAAAAAAAATGTAGGGGTAACCAATAAAGGGTAGAAATAAAATACAGGCATCTCTTGCTTAACATCAGTAATCTGTGTTAGAAATCAGATGTTCTGTGTGAAAACACAGACCAGAAGGAAGCGTAGTTCCCATTATTTTAAATGGGAAAAATTATAATGCATGATGTGTCAACACCAAACCCCAAACAATTTCCTAAAACATAAATAAAATACAGTGAAACACCTGTACACAAGCAACAGTCTATTGTATTAAGATTTAATATGATTAACCAGCAGTAGCAGCGGCACTTACATCTGTCCCAAGGTCTGGGCGAGGGGAAAACTAGGCAGCCCTGTACCGCAGGCCCTCACACTTTCTTTCTTTGTTGAAGAAACACAAAACCCTTGAGATTCATGTACTGTATGATGGAGGAAAAAAAAGTACCTAATGTTCCCCCCCAAAAAGATAGTATATTTTGTACTTTGTAAAGTGTTCATTAAAATGGAAGAAAAAAATGAAAAAACAAAAGATTTAATATGATTAAAACCACTGCTTCCTTCAAACAGTGTAGTACCAACATAAATATAGACATACAGACCAATAGAACAGACTATAGACTAGAAAGCCTAGAAATAAAGCCGCACATATATGGTCAGTTGATTTTCAACAAGGATGCCAAAAACCATTCAATGAGGGAAAAGACAATCTTTTCAATAAATGGTACTGGGACAACTGGATAGCCACATGCAAAAGATTGAAGTTGGACCCTTACGTTACACCATGTACAAAAATTAACTCAAATAGATTAAAGACCTAAACATAAGAGCTAAAACTATAAAACTGTTAGAAAAAAACACAGGGGAAAAGCTCTACTCCATTGTATTTGGCAATAATTTCTTGGATATGACACAAAAGCACAGGCAACAAAAGAAAAAATTGACAAATCTGACTTCATCAAAATTTACAACATTTGTGCATCAAAGGACACTAACAAGAGAGTGAAAAGACAACCCACTGAATGGGAGAAAATATTTACAAATCATATATCTGATAAGAGATTAATATTCTGAGAATATAAAGAACTCCTACAACTCAACAACAAACAAGCAACCCAATCCAAAAATGAAGAAAGGCTGTGAATAGACATTTCTCCAAAGAAGATGTATGAACATCCATAAGTCCATGAAAAGATGTTTAACATCCCTAGTCATTAGGGAAATGCAAATTAAAACCACAATGAAATACTACTTCATAGCAAGTAAGATGACAATTAAAACAAAACAGAAAATAACAAGTGTTGGCAAGGATGTGGAGAAATTAGAACGCTTGGCACTGCTGGTGGGAATGTAAAATCGTGCAGCTGCTGTGGAAAACAGTTTGGTGGTTTCTCAAGAAGTTAAACACAGGATTACCATATGATCTAGCAATTTCAGTTCTAGGTTTATAGCCAAAAGAATTGAAAGCAGGGACTCAAATGGTTATTTGTACACCAACGTTCATAGCAGTGTTATTCCCAATAGTCAAAAGGTAGAAACAACACAAATGTCCATCAACAGATAAATGGATAGACAAAATATATTATATACATAAAATGAAATATTAACTTTAAAAAAAATACAATTTTGATACATGCTACAACATGGATGAACCTGGGAAACATTATGCTAAGGAAAATAAGCCAGACACAAAAGGACAAATATTGTATGATTCCACTTGGATAAGGTACCTAGAATAGGCCAATTCATAGACAGAAAGTAGAACAGAGGTTACCAGGGGCTGGGGGACACAGAATAAAGAGGGAGTTATTGTTTAATAGGTACAGAGTTTGTTTGAGATGATGAAAAAGTTCTGAAAATGGAAGTGGTGATGGTTGCACATTGTGATTGTACTTGATGCCACTGAACGTACACTTAAAAATGGTTAAAAGAGTAAGTTTTGTTATGTATATTTTACTACACACAAAAAGCAAAACCAGAAACCACTGCTTCCTAACCACCAAACAAATGATGCTGCTGTTGGCAAACGAGAGCCTTGTGTGTAACAGCCCGATACCATGATACTTCCCTTAGCACCAACATCTCAGATGCACACCCATTTTGTTGATGTGGAGGCACAATTTACAAAGAACACTTCATTCTGATATTCTACCAACAGTGGCTGGAATATTGCTTAAGCTATTTCCAACACTGAGTTCTGTTTAAAACATTGTGCTGAGTTTTAGGGATGTAAATATAAAATTTTCTTATCTAAATATTGGCCAGAAAATGTTGCGTTGAGAGATAAGAAACTTGTGTGATGTTCTGGTATTGAAAACCAAGAGGATTCTCGTGGGAAATGTCTCACAAAGTATGAATTACAGATCTTCCAAACTAAGAGAAGCAAAACCAAGAATAAAGAAAACTAAACCATTAAAATAGAAGGCTTAGAAGGAGAAAAAAGATGCATAGTAAATGTAAAACACAAAATTAGATGGTAGAAATAAGTTCACATTGATCAATAATCACAATAAGTGTAAACAGATCAATGTTTACTTATTATAAGACAGAGACTTTAATATTGGATTTTTTTTATGAAGCTTTTTGATTTTTACAAAAGACATTCCAAAAACATAATGACAGAAAGACTAAAGATAAAAGACTATACTTCAGGAAAATACTAGTCAAAAGAATGCTAGTATGCATCTATAATAATAACTTCGTCTCAATATATGTAGCAAAAAATCAATAGACACACAAGGAGAAACTGGTAAATCAGCAATCATAATGGGAGATTTTCCTCCCCAACATTTTTTAATGAAAAATTTCCAATGTACCACAAGCTGGGAGAATCTTAGAGCACACATCAAAATACTTACTGTCTAATTCTACCAGTAACTGTTTTACTCTGTATTTGCTTTTTCACAGGTCTATCAATCTCTCCATCTTTCTATTCATTTATTAAGCCATCTTATTTTGTATGCATTTCAAAGTAAATTCAGTTCCTTTTCCCTTAAAGACTTCATTAAGGTTGAATATCTGATTGTAATTTTTTCTTTTGAAATGAATTTTATATACAATGAAACACACAACTCTTAAGTGTATATTTGTTGAGTTTTGACAACTGCATATATCTGTGTAACCTAAACTCCAGGCAAGATACAGAACGTTACCATAATTCCATAAAATTCTCTCATCTCCTTTCATAGTCAATCATAATGGGAGATTTTTTTTTTATTTAAACTTTTTCTTTTTTTTTTAATATATAAATTTATTTATTTATTTATTTATTGGCTGCATTGGATCTCCATTGCTGTGCGCGGGCTTTCCCTAGTTGCAGTGAGCAGGGGCTACTCTTTGTTGTGGTGTGCGGGCTTCTCATTGCAGTGGCCTCTCTTGTTGTGGAGCACAGGCTCTAGGCATGCAGGCTTCAGTAGTTGTGGTTCGCAGACTCTAGAGCGCAGGCTCAGTAGTTGTGGCACACGGGCTTTGTTGCTCCGCGGCATGTGGGATCTTCCCGGACCAGGGCTCGAACCTGTGTCCCCTGCATTGGCAGGCAGATTCTTAATCACAGCGCCACCAGGGAAGTCCCAGTAATGGGAGATTTTAACACACTTCTCAGAAATGCATGGATCAAGCAGACAGAAAAAAAAAAAGAGTAATGATCTACAAAATGTGAACAACGCAATTAACAGACTTGAGCTAACAGACATAGAACGGACTTCCTTCCATTAACAGGGAGAGCATATTCTTTAAAAGCACAGTTATGAAAATGAACCATGTACTAGGCCTCAAAAGGATATTCCACAGACTCCAAAGTATGAGTATCACACAGACCACATTCCCTGACCACAAAGCTAGCAAACCCATCTTGCCATGGCTTAGGAAGATCTTGCTTGGGCATGGAGCCAACCACGGATGGGAAAGCAGGGTCCATGGGTAGATGTTGACTCCCAACCCTATCACATGAGCTGCTGGATCCTACTGGAACCTATTCCTGCTTATGCCAGTTTTTATTGGGTCTCTGTCGTTTGCAACCCAAGAGTTCTGAATAAAACAGATACTTCCCAGGTGAGACATGGTACAGCTATGAAGGCATCTTGTTATTGAATGAACAATTCTTCACACGTAAAGTTTGTTTCAAGTATAGAGCCCATTATTTCATCACCCATGAAAGAATACATACTTTTTAATGATGTCCTCTTTATAGATGAAACAACTGAGATTCCAAAAGTTGAATGGGGCTTCCCTGGTGGAGCAGTGGTTGAGAGTCCACCTGCCGATGCAGGGGACACGGGTTCGTGCCCCGGTCCGGGAAGATCCCACATGTCGTGGAGCGGCTGGGCCCGTGAGCCATGGCCGCTGAGCCTGTGCATCGACAGCCTGTGCTCCACAACGGGAGAGGCCACAACAGTGAGAGGCCCGCATATCGCAAAAATAAAAAAATAAAAAAATAAAAAGTTGAATGACTCATTTAATATCACAGCTCCAGCAAGCCCATTCACATGGCTCTGAAAATCTCTGAGTGAACCTATGTCATTCTAATTCTACTCCATCTGCTTCCTTGTTCCTGCACTAGACAGTGAGTTCCTCCAGGGCAGGGACCGGGTCTTCCTCATCTTTGTGTCCCCACTGCCTAGCAAAGGACCTGTCAAGTAGAAGATGTCACTGACACTAGCTGAGTGGCTGAAGGAATGAATGACTTGATTATCAAGTCAAAGAGCAAGATTTAATGTGTGAGTTTGAGGGAGGAAAGAGAAAGAAATGACCTTCCTTAGGACTCTTTCAGGGACATGAGACAGAAAACTAATTCAAACCATTGTAAAGAACAGAGGGGGATTTAACAAAACCATAGGAAGACAGGTATAACTTTCGCCACAGGCTCTTAAAAGTATTAAGAACCTCTTCGGACTTCCCTGGTGGTGCAGTGGTTAAGAATCCGTCTGCCAATGCAGGGGACACGGGTTCAAGCCCTGGTCCGGGAAGATCCCACATGCCGTGGAGCAACTAAGCCTGTGTGCCACAACTAGTGAGCCTGCGCTCTAGAGCCCGCGAGTCACAACTACTGAGCCTGTGAGCCACAGCTACTGAAGCCTGCACACTTAGAGCCCATACTCAGCAACAAGAGAAGCCATTGCGATGAGAAGCTGGCGCACCGCAACGAAGAATAACCCCCGCTAGCTGCAGCTAGAGAAAGCCCACACACAGCAACAAAGACCCAACGCAGCCATTTAAAAAAAAAAAGAAAGAAACTCTTCATCTCTCTGAGGATATGTTGGCCTATTCTCTTGGTCTTTGCCATGGGACGGTGAACATGTAGCATCCTTACAGCTCATAATCCAAGGAAGGAAGAGCTGAGACTTGAACCCAGATGGTCTGATGCCAGTAAACCACATGATACGGAAATAAAAAGGAAACCCGGGTGATTGAGAAGAATTGAATCCACTCTACAGAATAATCTATACGGCATGGTAGTTAAGAATGTGGGCTCTACCTAGGGATAAATACCAGCTGTTTCACTTGCTAGAGGTGTGATTTGGGGGAAGTAATTTTTTTTCTTTTTGGCCACGCCTCACGGCACATAGGATCTTACTTCCCCAACCAGGGATCAAACCTGTGCCCCCTGCAGTGGAAGTGCAGAATCTTAACCACTGGACTGCCAGGGAAGTCCCTGGGGAAGTAATTTAACTTCTGTGTCCTCATCTGTAAAATTGGCATACCTCATTGTCCTCATGTGTAAAACAGTTCACATCTGTATTAGTTTGCTAGGGCTACCATTATAAAATACTACAAGCTGCGTGGCTTAAACAACAGATATTTATTTTCTCACAGTTCTGGAGGCTAAAAGTCCAAGATCAAGGTGTTAGCAAGTTTGATTTCTTCTGAGGCCCCTCAGAAGGTGCTCCTTTCTTGCTATGTTCCCCATGGTCGTCATCTAGCCTCTGTCCTAATCTCCTCTTAAAAGGACACCAGTGTGGGCTTCCCTGGGGGCGCAGTGGTTGAGAGTCCGCCTGCCGATGCAGGGGACATGGGTTCATGCCCCGGTCCGGGAAGATCCCACATGCCGCGGAGCGGCTGGGCCGGTGAGCTGTGGCCGCTGAGCCTGCGCGTCTGGAGCCTGTACTCCGCAATGGGAGAGGCCATAGCAGTGAGAGGCCCGCGTACCACAAAAAAAAAAAAAAAAAAAAAAAAAAAGGACACCAGTGATACTGGATTAGGGCCCACCCATATCACCTCACTTTACCTTAATCACCTCTTTAAAGGTCCTATCTCCAAATAGTCACATTTTGAGGTATTGGGAGTTAGGACTTGAACATATGAATTTGGGGGTGGGGGAGGGATATAATTCTGCCCATAACACCACCTCTTAGGGTTATTATGAAGATTAAATGAGATAATATATCTAAAACAAAGACCAGGGGACCTAGAATGCTGTACGAGCTTAATAACCGTTCAAGGTAACTGAACACTTACTTTAGGCATAAGGGTATCTGACAAGTCACAAACCTTTCTCTGCTAGGATATTGGCTGGAAGTGCCCTGGGGGCTTCTCTCATCCAGGTCCAGGAACATCTTTGCCTTATGGTCTAAAGTCCCCAACTTGAGCTCACAACTGTTCTGTTCTGTTCTTCCTGTGGAGAGTTCTCAGACTTCCTTTCTGTAGGAAAGGAAGACTCCCCAAGGTTAGTCTTGAAAACGAGGAGACATTCTGTCCCAGCTACTTATAGGTCTGAGAATGCCTTTCCAATACCACTGTAATTTCTACTCCTTGGGCAAGCCACTTATTGAAGTTTAATGACAATCACTTACATTTATAAAAAGCCACTTTCAGTTTACAAAGCTCTTTTCCATGTATTCTCTCTCTTGATCCTTATAACATCTGTAGGAAGGATGTTTTTCTCTATTTTATAAATGAAGAAAATGAGGCTGTGAGGAGTAGCATCATCGTCCTAGGTCATACAGTGGCAGAGATGCACCTCAAATTCTTGCCTTTGGGTTCCAATATGTCAGGAGTAGCTCACCCTTTCAGGCATTTTTCTACAATATAAATAATCCAGTACACCAGTCCAGGTTGGGGGAGATGTAGGTAAATTATTTGGGACTATTTTGACTGGAAGTGACAAAAACGCAACACAAACTGGCTTCAGCAAAAACTGAATTCATTGCTTTACCTAACAGAACAATCCAGAAGCAGGTCTTCAGGCATGGATGGATCCAGGTGCTCAAATTATGTCACCAGGACTGTCTCTCTCCATTTCTTAGCTTCTCTTTGTGTTCACTTTATTCTTAGACAATCTCTCTGCTTGGGGTGTCAAAGATGCCCCCCTGTGGTTGAGGCTGAAGCCCCAGCTCAACAAACTCAGTAAAAGGGGAACAATCTCTTTCTCGTAAACTGCAACAAATGACCTGGATATCATTCTCAGCTATTTGGCTTGGCTTACGGGCCCACCCAGAGCCAATCATTGTGTCTAGAACAATGGAATATGTTCACTGTCCAGGCCTGATCGTTTGCCCGGCTCTGGAGAGGAGTAGGGGGAGTCTCACCAAATCCAGGGCCTGAGTGAGGGGGAAAGGAGTTTCTTTAAAGACAAAGTACTGATGTCAGAAGCGGTGTGGGTGGCAGGCAGCTCTCTCCAGGGTGTCATCGCTCTGCAGAGCTAGAACAGAGCAACCAGTGAGGAGCTGGGGGCCCATCTTAGCAAGAACTCTCAGTTCTTCCCTGGAGAGAGAGTAGTAAGTGGACTTCTGTGATTTTTTTTTCCTGGAGTGCCTAGCTTGGCTCAGCAGGATAGGAAAAAAGACAATAATTCATGGCAGAATAAGGAGAAAAGATGGAACTTCTGGCTCCGGTAACTTATATTCAGAACAGTACCCACACCAGGAGCACCCACAGAAGGAGACTTTGAGGTGCCCTTTGATGATGACTTCCCTTCCCCCTCTTCCCAGCACCTTCTGTCTCCCCATGAAGCTGTGAGCTCCAGGAGGGCAGGGACCACATCTGTTTTACCCACCACCTTCTCCCAGGGCCTACAATAGTGCTGTGTTGGCACACTGCAGGAGCCTATCACATATTTATTGGGTGGACGAAAAAAATGAATGAATCAGGTTGATCACTTGAATCGGCAGGATGGACTCACCTCTTTGTACAAGTCAATCCCTCTCTTTGGTCTCTGTTCTCCATCTGTCAAGTGGGAGAAGGTGTAGAATGAGACTCTCTTCACAGCCCCTTCCAGCTCATGCTTCTGGGATCTTAGGGTTCTCAGGAGACAGCCTGGATGCCTCTTCAAGGAACCAGTGGAAGGGGAAACCAAACTGATTGAACATACTGTCTCAGGTGAGATGACTTCACATGGGTCTGTGGTCCCCAAACTGTGGGGGACTGCACATTTTTTTTTTAATTTTGGAAGGAAATAACACTGCCTGTTTCTTATTTTGCCAAATAAAGCCACTGGCGTCGGGGAGGGGGACAACTGTCATTAACTATCATCACCATTTCTTTAAAAAATGGAATTTTTTATACCAGGAAGGCAGCAAGTACATCATCTCAGAAACAAAACAAAACAAAACAAAAAAACAGTCCCTCTACCCCGGGAAAAAAGACAGGTGGCAACCTCACATGATGATAATTACGTGCTTTTTTTGCAGATAGATCTAAATTTCACCAGACTGATCCCTGTGTATGGTCCAGTATTTGGAACCTACTAACAGAGATTATTTTCACTACCTCTCAACACCTGTGAAATGGGGCTTAATCTGCCCACTTTACAGATGGGGAAATAGAGGTTTAGAGAGCAAGTGCAAGGTCACGGAGACAGTTAAGTAGTAGTCAGAGCTTTCTGGATGACAAGCCAGATCATCTTGGCAGATCCTAAGCCAAAAGGTATTTCACTGCAGGGAAGAAATGACCTGCACTGGCTCCCTTGGAGTGTCCCCTCATTTTCTCGGGCCTAACCGCAAACTGCCTGGACTGGTATGCTCCGTTCTTTAACACACCCTCCTGATGTGTCCGCTTCATGCCAGGCACTGGGAGAGTGTAGGGAGAGAAACCAACACGTTCCCAGCCTCCTTTTCTCCTGTCCCCATACTCACCCCGTGTCCCACTCTCCAGGCCCAGCTCCACACACTGGCGGCCAACGAATCCCCACCGCGGGCGTGGGCCGCTAACAGTTTAGGAGGTTCCCTCTCCCAGAGGTGCTGGCAATTTCCTAGGAGACTCTGGGAACCTTCAACGCCTTCAAGACCCAAAGGACTGGAAGCGTAACGGTGCCACTCGACAGGCACTGTGGTAGGCTGTACCCGAGGTAATTTGGGAGCAAGGGATCAGTTCAAACGCTGTGAACTAACACCCTGTTCTGCCCCTGCAGCGTTCCCATGGGCTTTGCGTGGACCTACAATCGCTCAGCTCCGGCCGGAAGGAAGGGGGTCCCCCAAATTAGAAGGCCTTACTGTGGCGGGGGCTTACTGCTCCGGCTGAGGGACCCCAGGGGCCGTGCCGACCCCTCTGCGGGACTGGCGGACACCCGAGCCCCCTTTCCTGTTCCGCTCCGCCCCGCACGCCGGCGGCAGGAACGCGCCTCCGTCGGGCCGCGCCGGTGCCCGAGAGCTCGCGCCTCCGCGCGGGAGCGCGCCCCGGGGAGAGCCCGAGCAAGATGGAGGCCGCGCCGAGGCCGCCGCCTGGGCCCGGGAAGCCGCCGCTCGGAGCGCCGAGCCGCGGCGCCTAGGCCGTGGCAGTCCCGGACCCACTGCTCCGGACCGGGCCCAGGTTGGTCTCCCCTCACCCCCCT
>NW_006778216.1:15043-22074 GCF_000442215.2 Lipotes vexillifer | reverse complement strand
GCGGTTCGGGCTGCCTGCCGGCGCCTGTCCCTCGTCCCCTTCGCCTGGAAAACCTCTCTCCCTGTAGCCCTGGCCCGCCAAACGTAGGCTCCCCCGAGCCCTGTCTTCTGAGGGACCCTCCCAACCCCCCCCCCGGCCCCCTGTTCAGACCCTGCGGCTCCGGCCCCCGATGTCCCTCTAGCCTCATCCTGGGTCCTGCACTTCGCCCTCCCTGTCCCAGCCCCCATATCACCTTCCCAGCCCCCTGGCACTAACCCCTTACATCCCTTTCTTACCCCCTCGTAGAATCGCCCACCCCCCTCTCCACAGCCCCTTTCTAGACACCCAATAGCAGACCTCCTTTTACCCCGAACACCAGCCCCCAGATTCCTTTCCGAGCTCCCTGTAAAACCCCGCTGCTAATTCTCCGCTGCCGGTCTCCAGCCTCCATTCCATCTCCCCACGGTCCCCTCTTACTTCGCCGGTACCAGCCCCCAAGCCCCCTCCCCAACGCCGCCGTAACCACTTTCTAGCGCCCCGCCTCCAGCTCTCCTGTGCTCATTCCAGCTCCCTCATCCCAGCCCCCCAACTTTCACATGGCCTCTTCCTGTGTCCCCGAATTGGAGATCTTGGCCAGTCTCCCCCTACCCTGACACCTTCCCGATACTCTCATGACCCCCTCCTAGCTCCTCCATACCAGCCCCCAGGTCCCCTCAGCTCCGCCTCAGGCCCCGCCCTCGCGGGTTCCTTGGCTCAGGGTCGCTTCTCGCGTGCGTCCCCAGCTCCCGCCCGGCAGCCCGGCTGTCGGTCCCGGGCCGGCGGCCCCCGCAAGCCGCCGCCGGCCCCGCCCCCGGGCACCATGCTGCCCTCGCAGGAGGCCTCCAAGCTCTACCACGAGCACTACATGCGGAACTCGCGGGCCATCGGTGTGCTATGGGCCATCTTCACCATCTGCTTCGCCATCATCAACGTGGTGGTCTTCATCCAGCCCTACTGGGTGGGCGACAGCGTGAGCACCCCCAAGCCTGGTTACTTCGGCCTCTTCCACTACTGTGTGGGCAGCGGGCTGGCGGGCCGCGAGCTCACCTGCCGCGGCTCGTTCACCGACTTCAGCACTATCCCGTCCGGCGCCTTCAAGGCGGCCGCCTTCTTCGTGCTGCTCTCCATGGTGCTGATCCTCGGCTGCATCACCTGCTTTGCTCTTTTTTTCTTCTGCAACACGGCCACGGTCTACAAGATCTGCGCCTGGATGCAGCTCTTGGCAGGTAGGGGAGGGGCGGGGGTGGGACTTCTAGAACAGACGCTGAGGAAGGGGCTTCTTCTTCCAGGACCCCTTTTTGGAGGAGTCAGAGACAGATTCTGCTCCTCTGTCTAAAGACACACCTCCTTCGCTGACTCTAAGCAGCCAGTGGGGAGGGGATTCTCTGAGAGAGACACCTTGGGGCAGAGGGCATAGCCTTAGACCTGGGTCTATAGGTCTGTGTGCTTGGATGTGGGCAGATTGCGTTTATTGATGGATGAGCATTATGTCTGAGTTTCTGAGGGTCTCTGAGAAAGAGACCCTTGGCTTTTAAGGGAAATAACTATCTGAATGAGGAGTTACTCTAGGTGTGAGCAATTTCTGTTGCATTGAAAAAAGCATGAGGGATTTCCCTGGTGGTCCAGTGGTTAAGATTCTGTGCTCCCAATGCAGGGGGCACGGGTTTGATCCCTGGTAGGGGAACTAAGATCCCTCATGCCACACGGCGTGACCTAAAAAATTAAAAACAAACAAAAAAATGAGATGGGGAATCAAGAGATCTGACAGTGACCTTTAACTTGCTAACGTTATCAATTTGGATGTTTCACTTTACTTCTCTGAGGCTCAGTTTCCTCATCTGTAAAACAGTGGAGAAGAGTCCAAGAACTCATGAAAGAGTAACTTATAAACTATAAAGCTGGGAAAAGATGGAGGGTGGTGTTGAGAGAAGGCTGTCTGTAGTGTCTGTCCAATGTTTGAAGTGTAGGTGGTTGACAACACCTGGCAACATGGGCCTCTGGAGAGCAGGTCTCCAGCCTCCCACCCCCACCAAGGCAGGAAGGGTTCTGGTGCCATGCCTAGTGGGAATGAGTCTCTGGGACCCTCCGAAATGTTTGGTTAAGACAGACACCTTGCCCTAAAGACCAGAGAAGGGCCTTTTGGGAGTAAGAACTGCTGAGACAGTGTTCCAGGATCCATTAGAGTCCCCCATCACTGCCTACCTTTCAATCGAAGACAGATTTTGAAGATTCAGCAACTTGGGCATTTGCCTAATTGCAGGCAGGGAAGAGAGTTGGGCTGAGGACAGTTGGGCCAGGGGATGGCAGGGATGGAGGAGGAGGGCCGATGAAGGCTGGTGAAGGAAAATGTTTAGAGCCTTCCAGGGTTGAGAAGGAGAAGGGAAAATGTGATGATCATGCAGCAGAGATGGTTTTTCAAAATAAGCCCCTCAGGATATTCAACAAGTGTCAGCCCCTTCAAAAGAGACCTCCTGAAGAAGCTGTTCTGTCACTTGCTGATGGTTCCAATCCTCAAAACATTGTAGGAAATTGTCTTTGGATTGTGGTGTGTATACTCTTGAACATCGTCCTTGAGGGGAAACCTCTATTTTTTTTTTAAATTAAATAATTTATTTATTTTTGGCTGCATTGGGTCTTCGTTGCTGCGCATGGGCTTTCTCTAGTTGTGGCGAGCGGGGGCTACTCTTCGTTGCGGTGCACGGGCTTCTCATTGCTGTGGCTTCTCTTGTGGAGCACGGGCTCTAGGCGCGTGGGCTTCAGTAGTTGCGGTACGTGGGCTCAGTGGTTGTGGCGCACAGGCTTAGTTGCTCCACAGCATGTGGGATCTTCCCGGACCAGGGATCGAACCCGAGTCCCCCTCGTTGGCAGGCGGATTCTTAACCACTGCGCCACCAGGGAAGTCCCAAACCTCCATTTTTTAAAGGAGGACTATGATTTTTGGAAATGGCCAAGTGTAGAAAACACAGTGGATGGGAGTTCCCTGGTGGCACAGTGATTAAGACTCTGCGCTCCTGATGCAAGGGACCCGGCTTCAATCCCTGGTCAGGGAACTAGATCCCACATGTGTGCTGCAACTAAGAGTTTGCATGCCACAACTAAGGAGCACACCAGCCACAACTAAGGAGCCCGCCTGCTGCAAGTAAGACTCAGCACAACCAAATAAATAAATTAACTTAAAAAATTAAAAAAGAAGAAAACACAATGGGTGGTCAAAATTGAGAACTGTCACTTGAGATGAAAGCCAAGGTGTGAAGGCAGAATCATGAGGCTGGTTTGCTTCCCCAAGAGGACTGTTACAAATGCTGGGAGGAATTTCTGGCCCCTTGGAAGAATTGTTCAAACTCCCAAAAGGACTACCTTGCAGAAGGCAGCATTTATTCAGTGTGGACATTCTAGTGGGCTCTTGCTCCAGTTGACTTAGATGGAGGTCTTTTCAGATTTTGGAGAAAGTGAGAAAGGAGAATTGTAGGATGTGGGACGTATCTCCATATTTATCAGTACCCAGAAGGTGATTTCCATTCTACTCTTAAAAGGCGAGCTGGAAAGAATATATGCTCAGCTGGAACTCCCATATCCTGAACCTTGATTTGTAGTCTGCAGATGGGTTACTGACCTCTTGGCCTTCCAGTTCGCTGTAATCCATCCAATTCTCTGTAATCCATGTGGGTTTAATCTTGGGGATTTGATGAACTATTCAACAACCCCCATGTAAATATAGAATTTCAGGGACCTTAGGAATCAGCTCCTTCAAACCCTGCCTTCCTCCACCCCCATTATAGAGAGAGGAAACTGAGCCTAGAGACATGTAGTTCTTACCCAAAGTCACACAGCCAGTAATAGAGTAAACTAGTCATGGCTCCTGGTCCGGTGCTCTTTCCCTTGTGTTTCGCCCCACCCCTAAGGGCAGTTATCAGAGTTGAGCAGTTCATTGTATTTTACTTAGAGATTTCTGAGCTCTGGCTAAGTGACTGACTTACTTTGCTTAATAAAGGGCAGAGGTCAGGGGCTTCCCTGGTGGCGCAGTGGTTAAGGATCTGCCTGCCAATTCAGGGGACACGGGTTTGAGCCCTGGTCTGGGAAGATCCCACATGCTGTGGAGCAACTAAACCCGTGCGCCACAACTACTGAGCCCACGTGCCACAACTACTGAAGCCTGCGCGCCTGGAGCCTGTGCTTCACAACAAGAGAAACCACTTCAATAAGAAGCCTGTGCACCACAATGAAGAGTAGCCCCTACTCACCGCAACTAGAGAAAGCCCAAGCGCAGCAACAAAGACCCAACGCAGCCAAAAATAAATAAATAAAAATAAATAAATTTATTAAAAAAAAGGGGGCAGAGGCCAGAGCACTAGACTACAAGTCATGGGATTGTGCTGGTGGGGGAGGGTTGTCTTAGTTAATTCTGCCTGTGACTCACCATGTAGTGTTAAGCAACCGCTTTTTAGCTTAAATCTCAGTTTTCTCATCTGTACAGTGGGGGACTAATCAGTCAGATTAGTGGATTTAAAGTATCTCTTTCAGGCCTGTGGGGTTCCTAGAATAACTCTTTCACCAAGAACATTCCACTCAGAAAGTGAGAAATCAGTCATCCTCAGAGAAACTGCAGAGAAGCAGAGGGCCTTATTTGTATCAGATAAGAATTAGAAGGACTTCCCTGGTGGTCCAGTGGTTAAGACTCTGTGCGTCCACTGCAGGGGGCACAGGTTTGATCCCTGGTTGGGGAACTAAGATCCCGCATGCCATGCAGTGCAGACAGAAAAAAAAAAAAAGAGAGAATTCCTGTTGTATGGTTCTTGTTCAAGTGAACATTTACTCAAGCTGTTTATTGGCCATGCCATGCATGGCTCAGGAAGCTTACCATCTAGGTGAATCACTATACTGGTCAGCAGTCTTTCAGTGAAAAGTGACAGAAACCCAACTCAAGCTGACTTAAGTAAATTAAAATAAGGTAAAGGGCTTCCCTGGTGGCACAGTGGTTGAGAGTCTGCCTGCCGATGCAGGGGACACGGGTTCGTGCCCTGGTCCAGGAAGATCCCACATGCTGCAGAGCGGCTGGGCCCATGAGCCATGGCCGTGGAGCCTGCGTGTCCGGAGCCTGTGCTCTGCAACGGGAGATGCCACAACAGTGAGAGGCCCGCGTACCGCAAAAAAAAAAAAAAAAAAGTAAAATAAAATAAGGTAAAGAGGGTAGTGGTTTTTGTTCACATACATTAAAAGTCAACAGTACTGGCTTCAGGCACGGATGGATCCAGATGCTCAAATAACACCATTAAAAATCAGTCTCTCAGTAGCATCGACATATACACACTACCAAATGTAAAATAGATAGCTAGTGGGAAGCAGCTGCATCACACAGGGAGATCAGCTCGGTGCTGTATGACCACTTAGAGGGGTAGGATAGGGAGAGTGGGAGGGAGAGGCAAGAGGGAGGGGATATGGGGATGTATGTATACATATAGCTGATTCACTTTGTTATACAGCAGAAACTAACACAACATTGTAAAGCAATTATACTCCAAAAAAAAATCAATCTCTTGGGACTTCCCTGGTGGTCCAGTGGCTAAGAGTCCGCACACCCTATCTATGCAGGGGGCCTGGGTTTGATCCCTGGTCGGGAACTAGATCCCACATGCTGCAACTAAGAGTTTGCATGCAGCAACAAATATCCGGAGTGCCAGTGCAGCCAAATAAATAAATAAATATTTAAAAAAAATCAGTCAATCTCCATTTCCTTGTTCCTCTGTGTTGGCTCACTTTTAAATTCACTTCTCTCTTGAAGGTTATAAGTAAGGCTACCAGCAGCTCTGAATTTACATTGCTTCAGCTTAGCGATGCCTGTGGAATAAAAAAGAGCTTTTATTCAATGGTTCCAGTAAAAGTTCCAGGGCTGATTCTGATTGTCTAGCTTTGGTCAAGTGTCTACCTCTTAATTAATCAGTGTGACTGTCTAAGGTCTCGGCCACATACACATTCCTGGGACACATGAACTGATAGGGGAGAAAGATAAATTCCCACAAAGGGAAATCAGGTGTGACCACTGGAAGAGGGCTACTGTGGATTAGAAAAGTAAAGACAGAGGCCTCATCCTGGACAGTCTGAGCACTAATACGTGCTCAGCTTTAGGTGCTGTGGAAGCCCAGGGCAATTGAGGGGGATACCGCCTTAGTTGGGAGGTGAAGCTTGAGTGGCGCTGGGTGTGGACAGATGTGAGTTGCAAGAGAGCATTCTGAATGGAGAGGAATATCATGGACGGAGAGACACAGAGGGGAGAAAGCCACATCTGGCTTGAGTGTGGCATCCACGTAGGGGAGCAGCAGTGAAAGAGGCCAGGAAGGAATTATGGGGCTACAGTGTGCAAGGCTCTGAGTACTGGGTCAAAAAAGTTGGATTTAATCAGCAGGCGGTTCGAAGCTACTACCACTGTTAATAATCAGGAAGAAAATAGTTAACATTTTCTGAGCCTTTACTATATGCTTGACCATATGCTAAACATTTACATGCATACTGTCATTGAATCCTCACAAAAATCCTATGGGGTAGGTACCACTATGAATATTTCATTGTTGAGAACACTGAGCCTCTGAAAGGAAAGTCATTTGTCCAAGGTCATACAGGGGGTAAGTGGTGGAGCCAGAATTGTAACTCAGTCTGTCTAACTAGAAAGCCCAAGGATTTATAAAGGAACATTCAGGATGGGAATAGAGACAGGATGAATTTGCCAGAAGAGCCAAATGCTAAGTAGAGAGGCTGGGAGACTCAGGTGGCTCTTTGTGGAGTTAGGGGTCAGCTTTTCTTTTTTAAAAAAATTAATTAATTGGGCTTCCCTGGTGGCACAGTGATTGAGAGTCTGCCTGCCGATGCAGGGGACATGGGTTCGTGCCCCGGTCCAGGAAGATCCCACATGCCGCGGAGTGGCTGGGCCCGTGAGCCATGGCCGCTGAGCCCGCGCGTCCGGAGCCTGTGCTCCGCAATGGGAGAGGCCACAACAGTGAGAGGCCCGCGTACCGCAAAAC
>NW_006778216.1:13492-15033 GCF_000442215.2 Lipotes vexillifer | reverse complement strand
GGCCCCGCCCCCCAAAAAAAAAAAAAAAAAAAAAAAAAAAAAAATTTAATTAATTAATTTATTTTTGGCTGTGTTTGGTCTTTGTTGTTGTGTGTGGGCTTCCGCTAGTTGTGGTGAGCGGGGGCTACTCTTCGTTGCGGTGCGCGGGCTTCTCATTGCGGTGGCTTCTCTTGTTGAGGAGCACGGGCTCTAGGTGTGTATGCGTCAGTAGTTGTGGCATGCGGGCTCAGTAGTTGTGGCACACGGGCTTAGTTGCTCTGCGGTATGTGGGATCCTCCCAGACCAGGGCTCAGACCCGTGTCCCCTGCATTGGCAGGAGGATTCTTAACCACTGCGCCACCAGGGAAGTCCCAGGGGTCAGTTTTTCAAGGCTTCTCAGGATATCTCTGCTACTCTTTACCTGGTCTTTCCCATTTTCGGGTGCTAGACACTTTCACATTCGTTATGTCATTTACTGTTCATCTGTTGAAATGACTTGTCCAAAGGTCACACATCTAGTGAAAGAAGGAGCTGAAACTTCACATGAGTCTAAATGGATCTAGAACCTGTTTTTAGCCCTGAACTGAAACACAGGACGTGAATACACAGATTACAAGTTACAACTGGCAGGTGTATGTACTCAGTGTTTACCCGTGGGCTGAGTGAGGTTAGCCAAGGGGAGGTTGCTGGCTGGAGTAGAGACTCAGACTGGAAGCCTGGTCGAGGGTCCGAGGGGGCAGCGCGGGGAGGTGGTGGAGGACTTAGAATTCCCACTTTGCCACTTCCCAGCTGTGTCCCTTGGATAAGTGGGTTTCCTCTCTGAGCCTCAGTTCCCTTATCTGTAAAATGGAGGTGATTATTGTACCTACTTCAGAGGTGAAGGAAAGAAAGAAATGAAACCATGGGGCTGAAATGCTGAGTGTGGTTCCTGGTATGCAGTGAACAATCAGTAAATGGTCACTGTTATTCTTGTGACATAGTCTGAGTGAAGAGCAGCTTGTGAGGGGTCCTTGCTACTCAGGTGAAAGACTTTGGACTTGCTGAGATGATCAAAGGCCTTAAGAAGTCATAGACTGTCAGCTGGGAAGGGTCTTACCAATCAGCTGGCTCAACTCCCTTGTTGTACAGATAACAAAACTGAGTCCCAGAGAGAAGAGACAAGGCCATGCTCACAAAGTGAGACTCCTCTATCCATAGAAGGGAGGTGATTCTGACCACATTTATTCAGTGTCGAGAGCCTACCATGTGTCAGGCACTGCCCAGTGCAAGAATCACTGTGGCAAACAGCACGTGTGAGATATAGTGGGAGCTGGGGAGACTGATGGTGGAGGTGGAAGCAGGGGCTGGTTGGTGCGCCTGAGGTGAGCATCTTCCAGCCTCCCAGATGTGTGTCCTAAATCATCAGGGGTCTCTGAGGTAGGAGCAGCAGTGTCACTACAGCCTAGAATATGCATCCACATCCCTCCCCACTTCCTTGGCTTATGTTTCAGATTTGGTTTGGGATTTTATTCATCCAGTGAGTCTCTGTTGTATGTGATGAGACTGCTGAGCACACTGGGGGA
>NW_006778216.1:0-13482 GCF_000442215.2 Lipotes vexillifer | reverse complement strand
GCTCTTCCCTCCCTCATTTCCTTGCTCCCCCAATTCCCCCTTCCTTCCTTCTTTGCTGCCTTCCACCTTCCTTCCCTCCCTCTCTTCTTGCATTTTTTTGCTTTGCTCCTTCTCTCCCTATTCCCTTCCTTTCTTTCTCACATCAGTCCTTTACTGACAGCCTCCTCTGTGTGTCAGGCTATGCTAGGCTCAGGGAATCCTGAGTAAGAGTCCTCCCTCCCAGGAAGCTCATAGTCCAATGGGAGAGGCAGGAAAGAAATTGGATCATCACACTATGGGATGACACATGAAATGATTGAATCATGCAAGGGTATCTTGGGGGCACACACTTCTGACACATTAAGGACAGCCAGAGAAGTCTTCCAAAAAGTAACAGCATTTGAGCTGAGTCTTAAAGGATGAGAAGGGGAACCAGGCAGAAGAGACAGTATGATTGAAGGTGTGGAGGAGGGAAATAGCCTGGTGTGTTTTGGGCACCACAGACAATTAGCACAAGGGGAGGTGAGAGCTGAGACTGGAAAGGTGGGCAGGGGCTGGATTGCGGATGCCTTTTAAGCCATGGTCAGGAGTTTAGACTTCATCTATAAGCAGCAGATAGTTGTTGACTTTTTTTTTTTTTTTTTTAATCTTTAAAAATTTTCCAGACTTTCATTTACTTTTCGGAAAAGTTAATGCATGTGAAACAAAATTCAAAAGGTAAAATGGTGTTTCATCAGATGTAAGTCTCGTCCCTGCTCTCATTTCTCAGTGATCCTCCCAGAAGTCTCCTCCCAGGGCAAACACTTTTACCGTTTCTTTTCTTTTCTTTTTGCGGTACGCGGGCCTCTCACCGCCGTGGCCTCCCCGTCGCGGAGCACAGGCTCCGGACGCGCAGGCTCAGCGGCCACGGCTCACGGGCCCAGCCGCTCCGCGGCACGTGGGATCCTCCCGGACCGGGGCACGAACCCGTGTCCCCTGCGTCGGCAGGCGGACTCTCAACCACTGCGCCACCAGGGAAGCCCTTACCATTTCTTGAGTATCCTTTCCAAGAAATCCCATAAATATACAAGCAAATTCAAACTATATGTTTAAAAAATAAATGGTATATTAGTTATCTATTGCTGCATAGCGGATTACCCCAAAACTTAGTGGCTGAAAGCAACAAGCATTTATTATCTCTGTTTCTGTGAGTCACTGGAATTTGGGAGTGCTTAGATGGGTAGTTCTGGCTTGAGGTGTCTCATGAAGTTGCACCCCAAGACCTTAGCTGGGGTCGGCTGGAGGAGACCTCAGATTGAGTGCTCTGAGAGAGAGAAATAAGAAGGTATGATGCCCACCCCCCCCTTCTTTGGTAATAGCTTTATTGAGATTTAAATCATATGCCACACAATTCACACATATAAAGTGTACAATTCAGTAGTTTTTAGTATATTTACAGAGTTGTGTAACCATTACCACAATCAATTTTACGATATTTACATAACCTCAAGACGCCTTACATCTATCCTTTAGCTATCTCCCCTTAAGCCTACCATGCCCATCTTCTCTGTCCTCTAAGCAGCCACTAATCTACTGTCGGTGTATTAAGCCTGTTCTGGACATTTTGTATAAATGGAATCATATAATATGTGGTCTTTGTGATTGGCATCTTTCACTTGCATAATGTTTTCAAGGTTCATTCATGTTGCAGCATGGGTCAATACTTCATTCCTTTTTACAGCTGAATAATATTCCATTGTATGGATATACTGCATTTTGTTTACTCAGTCATCAGCTGATGGCCACCTTTTGGCTATTATGAATAATGTTGCTATGAACACTTGTGTACAAGTTTTTGTGTGGACACATGTTTTCATTTCCCTTGGATATATTCCTGAGAGTCTAATTGCTGGCTCAGGAGGCAACTCTAACATTTTGAAGAACTGCCAGATTGTACTCCAAAGGGGCAGTACCATTTTACTTTCCCACCAGCGGTGTGTGAAGGTGCTTAGTCATATCCTCATCAACACTTACGTTATTATCTGACTTTTGGATTACAGCCATCCTACTGGGTGTGAACTGGTAACTCGTGGTTTTGATTTCCGTTTCCCTAATGATTAGTGGTGTTAAGCATCTTTTCATGCGCTTGTTGGCCGTTTATATACCTTCTTTGGAGAAACACCTATTCAGATCCTTTGCCCATTTTTTTCTTCCAGTTTTCTTGAGATACAGTTGACATACAGCACTATAAGTTTCAGGTGTACAGCATAATTTGGCTTAGTGAACATCCATCATCTTATATAGATACAAAATTAAAGAAATAGAAAATATTTGTGTGTGATGAGAACTCTCAGGATTTACTCTCTTAACAGCTTTCATATATAACATACGGAGGTGGTAATTATATTTTTGATGCTGTACATGACATCCCTAGCATGCACTTACCTTATAACTGGAAGTTTGTACCTTTTGACCGCCTTCATCCAGTTGTCTCTCCCCCCACCCCCACCTCTGGTAACCACAAGTCTGTTCTCTTTTTCTATGTTTTTTTTTTTTTTAAGTATAATTGACCTACAACACTGTTAGTTCCTATCATGCAACATAGTGATTTGATATTTCTATATATTTCAAAATGATCACCATGATGAGTATAGTTACTGTATGTTACTATATAAACATATATTTATTGACTATTTATTGACTACACTATACATTTCAGAACCATGACTCATTTATTTTGCAACTGGAAGTTTGTACCTTTTAATCTCTCTCACCTATTTCTTTCCTCCCCTCATTCCCTTCCCCTGTGCCCATTTAAAAATTGGATTATTTTTCTTTTTACTATTGAGTTGTAAGAGTTCTTTATACTCTTGTTATAAGTCCCTTATCAGATATATGATTTGCAAATATTTTCTTCCATTCTATGGCTGTCTTCTCGCTTTCTTGATGGTGTTCTTTGAAGCACAAAAGTTTTAAAAAGTCCAGTTTATCTTTTTGTTGTTGTTGTTGTTGTTGCTTGTGCTTTTGATGTCATTTCTAAGAATCCATTGCCAAACCCAAGGTTACAAAAATTTACCTCTGTTTTCTTCTAAGCGTTTTACAGTTTTAGTTTTTACACTTAGGGCTCTCATCCATTTGAGTTAATTTTTTTTTTTTTTTTTTTTTTTTGGGCCTCTCACTGTTGTGGCCTCTCCTCCGGACGCGCAGGCTCAGCGGCCACGGCTCACGGGCGCAGCCGCTCCGCGGCATGTGGGATGTTCCCGGACCGGGGCACGAACCCGTGTCCCCTGCATCGGCAGGCGGACTCTCAACCACTGCGCCACCAGGGAAGCCCATTTGAGTTAATTTTTGTATATGGTGTAAAGTAAGAGTTCAACTTCATTCTTTTGCATGTGGCTCTCCAGTTGTCCCCGCACCATTTATTGAAAACAGTGTTCTTTGTCAACTGAATGGTCTTGGCACCCTTGCCAAAAATCAATTGACCATGGGTTAATTTCTGGACTCTCACTTCTGTTCCATTGATCTGTATGTCTGTCCTTATGCCAGTAACAGTCTGTCTTGATTCCTCTTGCTTGGTAGTGAGTTTTCAAATCAGGAAGTGTGAGTCCTCCAACTTTGTTCTTTTTCGTGATTGGTTTGGCCATCCCACTGCCTTTTTTTTTTTAATTGAAGTATACTTGATTTACAGTACTGTGTTAGTTTCACATGTACAACAAAATGATTGAGTTATATACATATATTTCTCAGATTATTTTCCATTATAGGTTATTACAAGATATTGAATATAGTTTCCTGTGTTATACAGTAAATCCTTGTTGCTTATCTATTTTATGTATTGTAGTAGTTTGTATCTGTTAATCCCATACTCCTAATTTATCCCTCTCCCCCCCTCCCTTTCCCCTTTGGTAAGCATAAATTGGTTTTCTAGTTGTGAGTCTGTTTCTGTTTTGTATATAGATTCATTTGTATTATTTTTAGATTGCACATGTAAGTGATATAATATTTGTCTTTCTCTGTCTGACTTCCTTCACTTTGTATTATGTTCTCTAGGTCCATCCATGTTGCTGCAAATGGCACTATTTCATTCTTTTTTATGGCTGAGTAATATCCCATTGTGTATATATATATATATATACCTCTTGGATACCAAGGGACGGCTGTACAGTATATTGAGAAAGTTGTTGCTGTTCAGTTATATCTCTCTGTATATATATATATATATATATATATATATATATATATATATATATATATATATATATACCACATCTTTTTCATCTTTTCTGGATATATGCCCAGGAGTGGAATTGCTGGATCATACGGTGGCTCTATTTTTTCTTTTTTTCTTTTTTTTTGCGGTACGCAGGCCTCTCACTGTTGCTGCCTCTCCCGTTGCGGAGCACAGGCTCCGGACACACAAGCTCTGACCAGTGTGAGGTGGTACCTCATTGTAGTTTTGATTTGCATTTCTCTAATAATTAGTGATGTTGAGCGTCTTTTCACGTGCCTATTGGCCATCTGTATGTCTTTTTTCAGAGAAATGTCTATTTAGGTGTTCCACCCATTTTAAAATTGGATTATTTGGTTCCTTTGCTGTTGAGTTGTATGAGCTGTTTATATATTTTGGATATTAACCCCTTGTCAGTTACATGGTTTGCAAATATTTTCTCCCGTTCTGTAGGTTGTCTTTTCATTCTGTTGATGGTTTCTTTTGCCTTGGGAGACTGATCTAAGAAAATATTGCTATGATTTATGTCAGAGAACCTTTTGCCTATGTTCTCTTCTAAGATTTTTATGGTGTCGTGTCTTATATATAGGTCTTTAAGCCATTTTGAGTTTATTTTTGCGTATGCTGTGAGGGAGTGTTCTAATGTCACTAACTTACATGCAGTGGTCCAACTTTCCCAGCACCCCTTGCTGAAGAGACTGTCTTTTCTCTCCATTGTACATTCTTGCCTCCTTTGTTGTAGCAAATGCCTTTTATGTTCTAATCTCAGATACCACAGACCACTTCTGCCACACTCTATTGTTAGAAGTGAGTTACTAAATCCAGCCCACATTCAAGGGAAGGAGAATTCAGCTCCTCCTCTTGAAAGGAAGTATATTTACAAAGTTGTGGACATATTTATAAACCACCACAAATGGTAGCATACTAAACACTTGGTTTGTCTTGCTTTTTAAATTCAACAACACATCTTGGAGATTGTTCCAGATCAGTGTACAGAGAGCTGCTTTTTTCTTAAGAGCTGCATAATATACTTTTGTGCAGATGTGTCATCTTTTATGCAATCAATATTTAAGTTATTTACAATATCTTGCTATCACAGTATTTCAGTGGATACCGTTGTATATAATTTGATACATATGTAAGTATAAGGATAACATAAAGACCTAGAGTGGAATTGCTGGATTAAATGGTCTTTACGTTTACAATTTTGACAGATCCAGTCAGGTCCCCTCCGTGGACGTTATGCAGAGTTACACTTCCAGCAACAATGTATGAGGGTACCTGTTTCCCCGCATTCTTGCCAACTGTGTTGTCAAATATTTTATTGTTGCCAAACTGATGGGAAAAAGTACTCTCTTATGGTAGTAATTTGTCTTTCTTTTATGAATGAGGTCGAGCATCTTTTACATATACAGGGCGACCTCATTTTATTGCAATTCACTTTAGTACAGCTCACAGATATTGCCGTTTTTTTTTTTTTAAACAAATTGAAGGTTTGAGGCAACCCTGTGTTGAGTGAGTCTATCGGTGCCATTTTTCCAAATAGCATTTGGTACACTTTGTGTCTCTGTGTCACATTTTGGTAATTCTCACAATATTTCATACTTTTTCATTGTTATATTTGTTATGGGTGATCTGTGATCAGTGATCTTTGTAATTGTTTTGGCATTTTTTTTTAGCTATAAAGTATTTTAAGTTTGTACATTTTTTAGACATAATGCTATTGCACACTTAATAGGCTACAGTATAGTGTAAACATAATTTTTATATGCACTGGGAAACCAAAAAAAAATTTGTGTGACTCGCTTTATTGCGATATTTGTTTTATTGTGGAGGTCTGGAACTGCACCCGCAGTATCTCCAAGGTGTACCTGTATGTTTTCTGTAAACTGTCAGTTCAGAAATATTTTTCTACCAAGCCAATGGTATTTTTCCTCTTTGATTTGTAAGAACTCTTTATAAATTAAAAAAGTTAGCTCTTTGTGATATGTTACAAATATTGTCTCCCAGTTTATCTTTTGACTTTGTCTATGGATGTTTTCCCCATGGTGAAATTTGTTTTTTCTCAACATAAGCAAATCATCAGTTCCCTCCTATATGGCTCCTGAGTGTAGTATAATACCTAGAACGGCCTTGGAGTGTTTTGAGCAGGGGGGGAAATCATAGATCTGGTTGTTGGTAGAGAGGATGGGCTGGAGGTGTCAAGACGATGAGGGCTGAGCTATTCTTATTCTGACAGCCTCTTATTTTTTGTCTTTTTCTTTTCATTCCATGTCATGTTATTCATCATTATCAACCTTTCATCCCAGAGCCGTTTAATGGCATAAGGAGAGCCCTGGATCAGGAGTCTGGGCTGGCACATAGTAGGTGCTTAATAAGTGTCTATTGAATGTATGAATGAATGATGAGCTCTTTTCTTTATTTTTTTGGCTGTGCAGTGCGGCATATGGGATCTTAGTTCTCTGACTAGGGATCGAACCTGTGCTCCCTGCATTGGGAGCGTGGAGTCTTAACCACTGGACCGCCAGGGAAGTCCCTGAATGATAAGCTGTGATTTAAGTCCTAGCTCCACCACCCGCTCCTTTGGAGGCAGCATATTCAGCAGTCAGCCAACCTGAATTTGAATCCTGAGTGTGGCATTACCAACTAAGTGTCCTTTGGAAGGTTATACAGTTTCTGACTCTAAGTTTCCTCCTCTATAAAATGGGGACTATAATAGTAACTAGCTCATGGGGCTGTTAAAGGATTGATTGAGAATGTGTGTACACACCCTGGCACAAAGGAAACCCAATTTGCCAAATAGCAATTGTTATTAGCTGTTGTGTGACTTTCGTCATAACCCTTTGGTTCCAATATTCCATGGTCTGTGCTACAACCAGGGAGGAAAGGTTGAAAAGTGGGGAGAACTGGGAAATACACCTGGAAAAGCAGGGGAGCTCTGAAAGTTGGGCCTTGAAGTTTGGAGTCTTATTCTTAGGTTATGGGCAATTACTTGTAGGCATGGGAATGACCAGGGCCAGATGTGGGTTTAGAAAGATGACTTGGGGACTTCCCTTGTGGCACAGTGGTTAAGAATCCACCTGCCAATGCAGGGGACATGGGTTCGAGCCCTGGTCCGGGACGATTCCACATGCCACGGAGCAACTAAGCCCGTGCGCCACAACTACTGAGCCTGTGCTCTAGAGCCCACGAGCCGCAGCTACTGAGCCCACACGCCACAACTACTGAAGCCCGCATGCCTAGAGCCCGTGCTCCGCAACAACAGAAGCCACCACAATGAGAAGCCCGCGCACCGCAAGGAAGAGTAGCCCCTGCTCACGGCAACTAGAGAAAGCCTGCGAGCAGCAACAAAGACCCAGTGCCGCCAAAAATAAATAAATTTTTAAAAAAAGAAAAGGAAGATGACTTGGGCAGTTGCTGCAGGGAAGGGACTGATGGAGGCCTGATGGGAGACCAGGAGCCTGGGGGGAAAGCAGTGGCAGTGGTCCAGGTGAGAGGGGCTGAGGCTGGGGGACGGGAGGAGGAGAAAACTGGAGACCTATTTAGGAGCCCAGTAGGTGTGTGTGTGGTGGGGGGTGGGGTGAGGACAGGCAGGCCTTGCAGGTGACCCAAGGTCCTCTTGTTGAACGATCTGGTCTTGGAATGACATTCCCAAAGGACACAGCACGGAGATCCGCTCAGTCTGGGAAATGCTGAATTTGCGATCCCTATGAGACCCACAGGAGGAGGGCTGTGACCAGCTGTTGGCTATTCTGGCCTCGAACCGAGGAAAGAGGTCTCAGCTGGAGATGTTAGATGTCAGTCTGAGTGTGAGTGAAATCGCCTCGGGAGAGCGTGTACAGGAAAAAGAGGAGACAGCCTCGCAACACCAACCTTTAAGATGCAGGTCGAGGAGGAGCCAGAAAAGGCGGCTTGGAGAGAGGCGCCGGAGCAGCTGCTCAGATTAGCAACAGAGAAACTGAGAAGAACAGCCTTGAGAAAGGACGGCTGCCTGGAGGAGCCAGAGGGGCACGGAAGGGACGGAGCCACCTGGATGGGCCTGGGCCAGACTGGAGGAGTGAGGCAGGATGCGGGGAGAGCGGCGGGAGCTTTCTGACCGAGCCCTTGAGATGGATGTGGCAGAAACGAGCCAGGGTAGCGGGGGATGCAGCGGATTCAAAGGTTGTCAAGAGGCTGTGTGTGGGCTCCATGCAGGCTTGGCCCAGGGCTGGTGGAGTAAATACTGTTCCCAAATAATTACCACACAAAGTGATGGGTGTCCCATCTCTCCATAACAGCATCTGTGACAACAGATAACAATTATTTGTGTTCCTAACAGTCCCCCTACTAAACAGTAGTCTCCTCAAGATCAGGAACCACGAGCTGGGGACTGAATGGCTTGGAGGAAGTGTCCCAGGGAGAGGGAACAGTCAGTGCCAAGCCCTCCAGGGGGGGCTGAACTAGAAATGTTGTTAGGGTTAGAAGGGAGGCCCAGGGTGGCTGGAGTGTACGGATCGAGAGGCCGAATGGCGTGGGGGAAAGTGGGGTGAGCCTGTGGGTCACACAGGCCAGAACCAGGCATCAGGGTTTATCCTGAGCGTAGTGGGAAGCTTTTGAAGGGTATTGAGCAGGGGAGTGGCACCATCTGCTTTTGACAGCTCACCCTGGCTGCTGAGTGGAGAACAGATTATGGGGCAAGGATGAGAGCAGAGAAAACTAGTTAGGAGGCCACTGCGGTCTTCCAGGAGGGAGATCATGGCAGCTTGGACAGATGGTGGCAGTGGAGATGGAGAAAAGAGGTCAGTCCGAGATATTTTTTGGAGGTCAAGACAGTTGGCCTTGCAAGTGGACTGGATTGGGGGTGAGGGAAATGGAGGAGTCAGGGTGTCCCCGTAATCTGGGTGCTGGATCGGGTGTAGGGAGCCCAGGCACGAGAGTCCCGTCCCCTCCGAGCTCCCCAGCTGATGGAGGCACTAAGATTGGGCCTGGATCTTCAAATCCAGTGGGCGGGGTTGACTGTTAGGAGAGGTCTGGTCTCCCTTGTACAATAAGCCCCTGCTCTGGGGGGCAGGACAGAGCTGGTGCGAGGGACATGAGGACAACCTCCTTCTTAGGGTGTGTGTGTGGGGGGTGTCTCCCTACAGCCCCCCAGTGCACCAGACCTGGGGAGGCGCTCCCTTGGAAAGCTGTCTTCGTGGTGCCGACACAGGTCCTTCTCCGGGCTTTTCTCAGCTCCCAAATCAGCCTGGTTCTTTCTAGAAAAACCTTCCTAAAGAAGATACAGGATACGAGCAGCCATCCGTGCATTCTGTGCTGTACTGCTTCTCTGTATATCTCACCTTTCTAGGACTTCTACAGCTTTGTAAAATTATCATTGTTCTTTGTACAAAAATTGGAGAATGCAGTTGACCAAGATTATACACATAATCTCACTTTCCCGGAAACAGTCAACTTAACTGTTGGTCTGCAGTCATAACAGTATAGAGTACTGGTTATGAGCAGGCTCTGGAGCCAGACTGTCTGGGTTCAGATCCTGGTTCTGTAACTTACCAGCTGTGTGACCTTGGATAACTTGGATGACCTCGCTGTGCCTCTGTGTCCTCAACTGTAAAAAGAAGATAATAATAGTACCTACTCCACAGAGTGTTGTGGGGATTAAATGAAGTAATGTGTGTAAAATACTTAGCATAGTTCCTGATGTGGTAAATGTTATGTAACTATTTGCTATAACTATGTAAGTATTTCTTCCCAAAATGAAATTATATTGTACATTATTTTTCACATCCTTTTGAAACCTAACATATCATAAGTGTTTTCTGTATCATTAAATCTTCCTCAGTATAGTTTAATAGGGGAGTATTATTCCATGGTATGAAAGAATATTCCTGTGTTGTTGGATAATTAGTTGCTTCTTTCTTTCCTTCCTTCTTTTATTATTTCTCCCTCTCTTCCTCCCTTCTTTTCCTCCTCTCTTCCTTCTTCTCTTTCTTGCAAATAAAGATGTGATAGACATCCTCATAGCTAAATCTTAGAGCAGATCCTTGAGCATTTTCTTAGAATGAATTCCTAGAAATTGGCAAGCTCAGTCAAAAGGGGTCTAGAGATTTTCAGTTTTATGTTTTTTTTTTGTGATTAATTCATTATTTCTGTGAGCTCCATTTGGCTTGTGCATTGCAATTCTTTGTTGCTTTAATTATTTCATTCCAAGTGAGTGAAAAAATCTCTGGCAATAGTCACTTATTAGTGATCAACTCCCACCTACCTTAAGGTTTCAGTAGGTAACTCATTCACGTGGTCCTGAATTCAAAAAGTGTAGCAGGTTAGCCGTGCAAGGTCTCCGTCCTGTCCTGTCCTTAGCTCCTCAATCCCCTCCTTAGAAGTAACCAGGGTTATCAGTGTGAATGTTATATAAAGGGAATCACAGTTTTCCCCAATGTTATGACTCTAAGAGGCATCCAAGTTGTTGCATGTAGCTGCTATAACAAAATACCATAGACTGGGTGGCTTACATTTATTTTCCCATAGTTCAGGAAACTAGAATTTCCAAGACCTAGAATTCCAGACCACTATGGTCTGGTTCTGGTGAGAGTCCTCTTCTTGGCTTGCAGACGGCCACCTTCTTGCTGTGTCCTCAGGTGGCAGGTGCAGGGAGAGAGCAAGCTCTCTGGTATCTCTTCTTATAAGGGCACTAATCCCATCATGGGGCCCCACTCTCATGACCTCATCTAACCCTAATTACCTCCCCAAGGCCCCTTCCACAAATACTCTCACATTGGATGTTATGGCTTCAAAATATGACTTTTATGGGGACACATTTCAGTCCATATCAAGCCTCTTTGGAGTCTGCTCAGGGACAGAAAGCCCTGGGGGACATCCAATCTGACCCCCTAGTAATTGGTAGCAGCCGGGGTGCATCAGGAATGGAGGGGACAGCTGAGCATAAACCAAGCCCTCCCTTTAGGAGTGATCGGCTCAGTGTATGTCCCTTGAGGATAGTGTAATGGTGTCATAATGAAACTCTTTTAAAATAGCTAAGCATAAAATGCATAATTAAAAAGCTTTACATAAAGGCACATTTACACCACAAGCTTTAAAGGAAACAAACACCCATGTATATTGTGTATTTTCTCTTAACTTCATCACTTTTTTAGTCTCATCCTGGGTTCATTCCGCAAACTCAAGTATTGTTTTTCCTTTTAACTTTCCTTTAGTTGCTTAATTATATTTTAAAAGTGTAAGAGGATTTCATGGCCAGACATAGGTGGCAAAGGACTGGACGTAATATTATCATTTTTATCATAAAAGTAATATATGCAAACGTTAAACACTTTCCAACAGTACAGGAGGGCAGAGAATAAAAAGTGTCTCCCTCCTTTCCTGCTCCACCCCAGGCAGTGTTTCAGAGGTTCCCATCATTAAGTTGCTCCTGTATTCTTCCAGAAATGTTTATAGACATGCAAGCTTATGTATGTATATATGTGTATTCTTTGAAAAACCAATATTTTAAATTATGTTTTTTTAAAATTTTATGAGTAATACATGAATACATTCACTCCGTGAAAAGCTGAAGCATTACAAACAGGCTAAAGTCCCCACCTGCTCCCTGCCCAGAGGCCACCATTGTTATAAACGTAAGTTCTATTTTTCCTGATCTTTTTGTGTGCATTTACATACACATCCATGAGGAAAAGACATCGTGTCATTTTCTGTGTTCCCTTTCCTCCCTCACTCCCTTCCTTCCTCTTTCTCTTTTTTTTTTTTTTTTTTTGGTAAAATATACATAACATAAAATTTACCATTTTACCCATTCTTAGATGTCCATTTCTGTGCCATTAAGAACATTAACACTGTTGTGCAACCACCCTCACCATCTGTCCCCACAACTCTTTTCACATGCAGAACTCTGTCCCCATTAAACACTAACTCCCCACGCCCTGCCCCCAGTCCCTGACAACCAGTATTCTACTTTCCGCCTCTAGGAATCTGACTGCTCTTGGTTCCTCATATAAGTGGAATCATACAATATTTGACCTTTTGTGACTGGCTCATATAATTTAGCATAATGTCCTCAAGATTCCTCCACGTTGTAGCATGTGTCAGAATTTCCTTCCTTTTTAAGGTGCTCTGAGGTGTCTCAGATCATTTGGCAGGTAAACGTATCTAGCTAGAATCTAAGAACAATGTTTTGTTTTTACTATACTTATGTTTATAGTTGCCTTCTATCTATGGTAAATGATCCTGGTTTCCGTTTCTTTGATAGTGATTTAAAGCTTACTTTTAAAGTAAATGCCTCTCAGTTAAAAAGTGAGTCTGTGGAATTCCCTGGCGGTCCAGTGGTTGGAACTCTGAGCTTTTACTGCTGAGGGCCTGGGTTCGGTCCCTGGTTGCTTGGGGAACTAAGATCCCACAAGCTGCGTGGCACAGCCAAAGAAAAAGTGAGTCTATTCAGAGACAAACATTAAGTAAAGACCTCTCTGGGTTTGAATACAGAGCCCGCCACTTCCTAGCTGTGTGACATGGATACAGTCCTACTTGGTTCCTCTGAGCCTCAGATTTGTTAGAGGATTAAATGAGATCCCGCATGTTAGGAGCTTCACACCCTGGCACATAGTTAAGCACTCAATACTATTTGTTATCGTTATTATATTATTAATAACAGTAATATTATTAATCTTAAATTTGTCCAACACCACCAGGCTGCTTGGGAAGTCAGCTGACTCTAGGGTGACTGGATATCAGTGCCCCATCCGAGGGCCCCTTCCCCTAGACCAGCGGTGCTCAACCAGGGACATCTTTGCCCCCAAGGGGACATTTGACAGTGTCTTGAGCCTTTTTTTTTTTTTTTTTATCACTATGACTGTGGGTGGTGGGTAGAGGCCAGGGGTGATGCTGTACATCCCACAATGCACCCCACTTACCCCACCCTGCACCCTGCACCTGTGTCTATGCCTTATAGCAGGTGGCTCTTCAGCCAGCTCATTATTTCCAAGAGACTTGAACTTGGACTCCAGAGACCTCAGTCATGGTTTCCTCATCCAGCACACGGGGATGCTGAAGGCTGCCTTGTCTCTAGTTATTCCACCTCCTGATCGTTGAGCCTCTTGATCACCTACCTGGTCTATGCTGTCCCTAGAGGTCTCTTCCTCTCCTGCCCCAGGTCTCAGGAAACCTGTCTGATTGGCTTTTCTCCACTTGCTTTACTCCTGGGTGTTTATAGTTCCTAGAGCAGCCTCTGGGGCCCCATAGCCACCACCTAAAACACTGCAGAGTAAAGGAGGCAGAGAAAGTGAGTGAGAGATGGAGAGAGAGGTCCCCCC
>NW_006778215.1:0-212 GCF_000442215.2 Lipotes vexillifer | reverse complement strand
CCCACAAAACACACGAGACGACCAGCATCCAAGGGCTCTGGTGAGGATTAGAGGAGTAAGGTACACAGAGGCACTAGTACTATGCTGGCCCAAACTGGGGGCTCCTCTCTTTCCATCCTTGTCTTCTTAGCTCTAGGGGAGGGTGTCCAGGCAGAACTGACTTGGAGAAGAGAGGTGTGTTAAAGGTCAAGGGCAGAATCTAGGTGAACATG
>NW_006778214.1:0-367 GCF_000442215.2 Lipotes vexillifer | reverse complement strand
ACTACGAACCTGCAGCCTGCAAAACGGAGACCCCAAACACAGTAAGATAAGCAAAATGAGAAGGCAGAAAAACACACAGCAGTTGAAGGAGCAAGATAAAAACCCACCAGACCTGAGAAATGAAGAGGAAATAGGCAGTCTACCTGAAAAAGAATTCAGAGTAATGATAGTAAAGATGATCCAAAATCTTGGAAATAGAATGGGCAAAGTGCAAGAAACATTTAACGAGGACCTAGAAGAACTAAAGATGAAACAAACAATGATGAACAACACAATAAATGAAATTGAAAATACTCTAGATGGTATCAATAGCAGAATAACTGAGGCAGAAGAACGGATAAGTGATCTGGAAGATAAAATAGTGGAA
>NW_006778213.1:0-873 GCF_000442215.2 Lipotes vexillifer | reverse complement strand
GTGCTCCGCAACGGGAGAGGCCACGACAGTGAGAGGCCCGCGTACCACAAAAAAAAAAAAAAACATTTGAGTAATCTGACTCCGTGCCATCTTCCTGTCTGGGTCACCTGACACTGCATCATGGTGACGCATTCACATCCACGGCTTGTGTGTCTGTTCCCACTAGGAACCCTTCACCTTCTCTCCCTGTTGCACATTTAGGGTCCAGGGATCCTGAGGGCACCTGTTTCCCGGGGGTCTCTGGTCTGCTCCCCATGAGCCATTCCCATGACATCTGTGCTGCTCCCTAATCGCCCAGACATTTGCCTTTAGTTTTCTCCTGAGGAACAGGTTTGGAAAAAGAATACTAACTCAGCGAATTCAAGACTACTTTTACTGACTTCATCATTCTCATCACATTGAAGCTTGCCTGGCTCACTTTTTAATCAAATGGTTTATTAGCCTAATTCTAAAGATTCCCATTCAAGTCCCATCCAGCTTTAACACACTGTGTTTTTTGTTTTTTGTTTTTTGTTTTTTTTAAGAATCTATACTTCTCTCTTTGTACTTTAGGGCTACTTAAACCAGCTTCTCTGTCTGATGCATTTGTGCCTAATCACGTCTCTTTGGCTCTGATAGTCTCCCTGCCCCCCGTGCTTGGTTTGCCCACTTCTGATGCCCACCTTGTATCTTCCCTCCTTCCTTTTCTCTTACGACTGTTCAGCCAACAGTGGAAGAAGGGGAACATTTCAGTAATCCCAGACTACAGCTGAGCTCAGATATTTAATGTTGAGTCTTGCACTGAGTTGTATCATAAAACCACATTAATTAAGACTTTAGGGCTTCCCTGGTGGTGCAGTGGTTGAGAGTCCGCCTGCCGATGCAGGGGACACG
>NW_006778212.1:0-241 GCF_000442215.2 Lipotes vexillifer | reverse complement strand
AGTGAGGTGGATGGACCTAGAGTCTGTCATACAGAGTGAAATAAGTCAGAAAGAGAAAAACAACATATGCTAACACATATATATGGAATCTAAAAAGAAAAAAAAAATGGCTATGAAGAACCTAGGGGCAGGAAGGGAATAAAGATGCAGACCTATTAGAGAATGGACTTGAGGACATGAGGAGGGGGAAGGGTAAGCTGGGACAAAGTGAGAGAGAGGCATGGACATATATACACTACCA
>NW_006778211.1:0-3462 GCF_000442215.2 Lipotes vexillifer | reverse complement strand
AAAAAAAAAAAAGCTTTGTAGCGAAGGGAGATATATACACTTTTTAGATATGCAGAAGTACCTTTTATGGTTGATCTCCTGAAACACCTCTCTGTTTTTTATTACGTACTATAAGTACAGATGTGTGCCGAGTGCTTCGGGCCAGGTCCAGCTTCCATGACTTTCATAGCTAAGCTTATTATGGGATCTCTTAGGTCATCCAGGGAGGAGGCTTCTTTATGAATCTGCTCACTGTATTTATTTTGCACCAGTGATTCCAAACATACATACAAACATACATACATTTGCATGTATCTTAAGCTGCATTGAAATACATCAGCTACTACTTGGTCCTGGGTTGTCCAGTGCTCATTCCCAGAAACAGAGCTGCGTTTCCATAAAGTTCTCATGGGTCTTGGAATCATCTTCTCATGGTGTTTACTGATCCCAGGTACCTCGTCTGCTTGTGGCATTAAAATTGATTTAGAAGGAGGTGGGCATAGGTGTTTTTCTCTGTCCTGAGCATTGATTACACCTCAAATAATAATAAGATAGAATAACTTTTGTATTTTCTTTATCACTTTGCAAAGTATTTTCACATATGTATCATTTGTCCTACAGTCTTCCTAAAATGTGGACAGAGTAAATATTCTTAATATCTCTGTTTTTCATACTTAAAAAAAATAACCTGAAAATCCATGAGGTTAATGGATTTTTTTCCATAAATAGATTACTCAATTAATAAGTGATAAACCAGAACTCAAATCCAGATCTCCTAACTTCTAATGAGATGGGACCAAGTCTTTTGAAAAAGATGCTGATTGTTTTAAAGGAAGATCCTTGGTTCTAAAGTTTCTGAAGTTGAGGCCGCCCTGGGAGCAGGCCAACCCCTACGTTTTAATTGCTGGCAATTGTGTGATTTCTTACTGCCCTGGGTTCAGAGTACACCATAATTAAATAGCAACAGTTTATGTTCTATTTTACATTCTTTAGTAAGAGCTAGGAGTGTTAGAAGAATAAAGTAGCGTTTCAGTAGGAGAGACAGAATTGCATTTGGTTAAGTATTTAGACTCAGGAACCATGTGGCCTGAGTTTAAATCCCAGCTCTACCACTCCTGACTGTGTGACTGGTCCCATTATTTAACCTCTGTGCCTCCGTTTTCTCATCTGTAAAACGAGGATGATGACGCACCTGCCTTGTAGGGTTGTTAGGGTGATCTAGTGAATTAATGCTCTGACAGTGCCTCAGACTCAGTGTGGGGTCTCCTGTTGTCAGCGGCTCCCTTGGAGTTGGGAAGGGCTGCAGGAGCCAGGGAGGCGGAGGACGCGCTGCAGGAGAGAAGGTGATGATGAAGTAGGGGAGGGACAGCTGGCCTCACCTGCAGGTCTGGGTGGAGGTTCCTGAGGTTCAGAGGACCAGGTTGCTTCTAAAGGAGTCTGGCTGTGCCTCTTAACAGATCTGGGGCCAGAGCTGCCTCCTGTCAGGCCCTGCTCCATAGAGACTTCATGTCTGGTGGGCAGTAAAGCACCAGCAGCCCTTTCCAGTGTCGTGATGAGAGCTCAGAGTTTGAACTTCTGCCCCCACGTGAAGAGATTCCATGTCTGCTTTTAAAAGGGGCCTTGTGGCTTAAGCTATGAAGATAGTTTTGAGGGGCTTTTAAAATCCCAGGTCATCTGGAGAACTTGTCTTTTGGGCTTTTCTGTTTAGTTGGCCTTCACCATTTTCAGTAGTGTCCTCGGCCAGCTTTATGTGTATCAAGTTCCAGGAAGGCTGTTTTCATGCTGAGTTCTGTTTCTCTGCCTCTGTAGCTTTGCCCAGAGCAGCGTTAGATGCCACCCGGGCGTCCTTCTCTCCTGTCTGTTTATGTCCTGTGCACTCTTCTGTCCAGCTTGTCCCCATTTCTCACTTCGGTCACTTAATGTACCTGTGATGCATTCACTCCTAACAGCTAGGATCTTCTTATGCTTCTCTTCATAATTTAAATTTTACCATTTCCCAGCTTGTGCAGCACTTGCGCATGTGTACATTTTGACACCATAACAAGGTTTTCAGCTCCCCATGGGCAGGGTCCTTACCTGTTGCCCTTGTGCCCCCTCTGCGTTTGCACCGAGTACCCTGTTCACCACCCCACACCTGAGTGCTTGTCCTGAAACACAGCTTGGTCCTTCCACCGGGGTTTGGGAAGCCCTTCCGTGGCCGGTACAGGAGTCCCCGGCCGGCCCCCGCCTTGCCTCTCCCAACCATGCCTCGGGTGTTGCCCTGCCCCCTGCTTAGAACCCGGCCCCTTGCCCCCTGCCCTGGTGCTCTCATCCCCTCCCCACCTGGGAGTTCCGGTCATCTTCCAGAGTGAGTTATGGTGACCACGTATTTAACACGGCCAGTGTGGGATCCTGCAGGAGCTGGTGAGGGACTGAACTAGGGCAGTGACCTCGAGGGAGGCGGGGTCGACAAGCTTGCTTCTCTTCAGGTGGAGCGGAAACACAGGTGAGGAGGTTGGAAATGTGGAGAGGTTACAGTTGATGGGAGCGTATCAGGGGCCGCGGTAAAGGCAGCAGCGAGTGTGTCATTGTGTCAGAGATCACCGCATCTCTTCACATGCCACCACGTGCAGGTGTTGCTTTGTTTACCCTTCACAGCAGCCTTGTGAGATCAGTACTTTCTTAAACCCCATTTACAGGTGACGGAACCGGGGCTTATGAAATTCTTGGGAACAATCTTGCTACCTTCTTTCTGTGCCTAAAGTGTGAAAATTGGGCCTGGGGCTGTAGAGCTGTATAGATTTTTAAGTAATAATTAGAACATTTGTAGTCTTACTCATATTGATAACAATTATAGTTAACTTGCATTTGAATGGCTCTAGACAGTGCACACTTAAATTACCCCCAGGCTCTCAGCTCTTATACCTTACTCAGCTCATAGTTTAGCTTCCTGGCCTCCATGGACCATGAGCTTGTCATCTGATTAAAAGACGTTACATTTAAAATTCTTCATATAAATGTAGATGAGATTTTGCCCTAAGAAGAACGGTGAACTGCTGACATCTTTGTGCAGAGGGTGGTGTCCATGATGTAGTGCCTTATGGAGAAAACTGGGCAGGTGTGTGCAGACTGGCTGGAGTGGGGTGTGATGGGTGGCGGTGAGAAGGGATGGAGCTGACTGGGTGTCACAGCAGGACTGAGGGGCTTGGTGACCAAGCAGGAGGGAAGGGTGAGTCTGCTGTTTGAAACTAGGAGTTTGTCAGAAACTGTAGAGTCTAAATGTAGAGACTGTTCGGAATAAAGATGAATTTTGTTTTAGCTCTGTATGCTTTGCAACCCTTTCCCCCCATTCTCGTTTTTTTTCCAGCATGAAAAAGAGGGAAAAGGTATCCAATCGTTCATATAAACTTTTTTTTTTTTGCGGTACGCGGGCCTCTCACTGTTGCAGCCTCTCCTGCTGCGGAGCACAGGCTCCGGACGCGCAGGCTCAGCGGCCATGGCTCA
>NW_006778210.1:0-211 GCF_000442215.2 Lipotes vexillifer | reverse complement strand
GGGCCTGTGTGCGAGCACAGGTCACTATCCACACCCCTCTTCCGGGGAGCCTGTGCAGCCAGCGACTGCCAGGTTCCCGGGATCCAGGGACAACTTCCCAGGGAGAACACACGGCGGGCCTCAGGATGGTGCAACGTCACGCCGACTACTGCCGCCGCAGGCCCGCCCCGCACTCCGTGCCCCTCCCTCCCCCCGGCCTGAGTGCGCCAGA
>NW_006778209.1:0-641 GCF_000442215.2 Lipotes vexillifer | reverse complement strand
GTGTGTGTGTGTGTGTGAAAACAAAAACATATTGAAAACAATGTCAAAAATAAATTTCACTATGTATACTCCATGTTGAACTTGAATTCTATGGCGCATATGTAATAGTAAAAATTTTAGGACAGAAAATATATGTGTACAAATAAAAAAAGAAAAAACAAAGAAAGCAAACTATCTCATTAACCCAATTTCACATGCTCCCTTAATACTGTTTCCTAATCCTCTTAAGCCCCCCTCATTTCCACCGTTCAAATAGTCTTCCAGTTCCCCCTGTCTTCAAACTTCAAGCACACATATTCCACCCCTCTTAGAATCCTTTGAATGTCCTAAAAGTCCCTAAGTGATCTGGCCCACCATCACCTCTTGATCTCACCCCTTTCTACCCTGCTCCTTGCTCTCCCCTTCCAAACACATTCCTGGCTGTGTCTCAAAAAAGGCCGCTATACTCTTGTCTGATGGTCTTTGCACCCAGGCATCTCAGCCCAAACATCACCTTCTCAGTGAAGTCTCCTCTGATCCTCTTGCTTTGGATAAAAGAAGAGACAATTTTCTTTCCCAGAAAACAGGTACTCTCTGAAGAAAAGATTTCCACATGAAACTTGAACTGATGGGCAGTACCCATGTATCTATTCCAGATTCTA
>NW_006778208.1:0-452 GCF_000442215.2 Lipotes vexillifer | reverse complement strand
CCCCACCCCCACCCCCGGTTTGGAAACCTGTTTCTCTCATTACTATCACCTGTGTTCACCACACATCTAAGGCTGTTGTAGTCATTCACATGGTAATTAGGGAATTTTTCTCTACTGAGCATAAGGGTTGTATTTATAGTTTTAGTGAAAATCTCTCCCATGTGTTCTGTGAAGTCACAGCCTTAATGGTGTCTGGAACAAGTGGGTGTGAATGACGTAAGGAGATTATTTCCAGATCAGTCTCCCTAACAGGGAGGTGAACATAACTGGCATTAGTATTTCATGGGTGCACTTAGAAGATCCAGGCCAAAAGGAGAAACCTGACTATTTGGCAAAAGATGGACCAATTCAAGAATAAAAATAAGTCTCTTCTCACCAGTTGTTTCACTGTCAGGATCTAAGCTACCACTTGTCCTCCTCTGCATCCTCATGCATGCTCAGATGAAAAACTA
>NW_006778207.1:0-1341 GCF_000442215.2 Lipotes vexillifer | reverse complement strand
GAGAGGCCCGCATACCGCAAAAAAAAAAAAAAAAAAAGACGTGGGAACTGAGAAACCTGACTTCTGTGCTTGAAATTGCCACTATTATTCATGAAGTAGTGATTTCTTCATCAAAATAAAAAGATTGGCTTAGTTACTTTCAGTTTCAAGAAGGAAAAAAGTGGTCTAGGGCAAGTACATGACATACTTGTGGTGACATAGTCAATAGCAGAGTTTACACTAGAATCAAGTACTCTGATTTGTGGCCAAGAGTGGGGACCACCAAATGTGTAGTCTCTTCCATGCATACAGAGTACCATAATGTTTTCTCTTTATTCTGTATGTTCGTTCACTACTGATCACCTTTGCCTTCATCTTTCAGGGATGTCATCACAAGCATTATAGTCAACTATCCAGTGAAACCTCATGTTTTTCTGGAAAGTGGGTGCCTACCTGGGCACTCTATATCCATAACTATTTCTGGGTAAGAGTAGTGAGCAGAAAAGGTACCTTCAGTTCAATGTCAGGGGCATGGACAGTAGAGTTTGACCTAACAGAATGCCCATGGTCAACCTTCTAAGACCCTCACAATAGTGAAACTATGGAAATAAAAGCCTTTAAATTCAATGGGAAAAAAGACATCATGTGAACAAAGCAGTATTTATATTAATTTTTCTAGGCTCTGTTTGTGTAATGATCCAATTATATTAGTTGCCTTAGACAAAGAACATAAGAACATAATACAGTGGAGCAACCTGAAATTATAGGTATGGGTATTTCTGTAATACCCCCCATACTCCATTTGCCCATTGACATTAGATCATCCTGGTTATTGTAAGTTGCTGATAAGCTTCCATTGCAAGATTTCTGATTTAAAATGAAGGAAAATGATAAAGTGCTAATTCTCACTAACCAACCATGAATTGTATTTTGGGTATTGCCTTTGAATTTTTTTGAGCATTGTAATAGCCTTATAGATGTATTAAATTTCTTTGCTGATAGCAGCAGCATTTAAAAAAATACTTCACTTCCTCTCCTCTTTCCTTGTTAGAGCTGAGGACTGAAGAAGCTTAAGTTATGCAAAATGACTGTCATACACTGGTCACAAGGCAGGGAGCCCAAGTCCAACTAACTAATTGGAATGTCTAACCCAAAAGACAGGCAGATTCCTGCCAAGGTCTGTCTCTAAGTTTGTGATGATGTGAGCATGTTCCTGAATACAAGGAAAGAAAAACATTTGTCTCTAAGGGACAAATGAATTTTTACCTCTTCAAATAGTTTTTTTTGTTTTTGTTTTTGTTTTTTTTTTGCTGTACGCGGGCCTCTCACTGTTGTGGCCTCTCCCGCTGCGGAGCACAGGCT
>NW_006778205.1:0-599 GCF_000442215.2 Lipotes vexillifer | reverse complement strand
GCAGAGGTGAGGAAGGAAAAAAGCACTGGGGGCCGGGACAGGAGGGGCATCTCAGGCAGGGAAGTGGAAAGCTTCCAGAAGAGTGCCCAGGGCCAGGACCGTCCTGGCTGGCCTGCAGGCACGAAGTCGGACGGCGTGCTGTCGCTGGTGTGGCTCCACGGCCCTTCCTCTAGGCTTTCAAGTCCTTGTACATATTCAGGTGTTTTACCTGGGATGTGTGGGAACAGTTCAGCAACAGCTGGCCTGGGGCTCAGCTCACGTTTACTCACAGATGCCTCGGCACGGCCCCCAGCTTGAAAATGAGGACGCTTTTTGCCTGGGGGCTGCTGGCTGAATGGGAGATGATTCCCCACCACTGACCAACTTCAGAAGTGTTTACAACTGGAGCAAGTGCCCGGATACGGTTTTCTTCTGTGAAACTGGTGGGATCTGTTTTTTTTATTTTTTTTATTTGTTTCGTTTTTGGTTCAAGGTAGATTTTATTCCTATTTTTGTATTTACAGATATAAGCATGAAAATAATTTATTCCTATAAAAACATGTATGTGAATGGAAGAAGATTTTTTTGTGTTACATTTTATAATTTTATTTTTTTAAGTT
>NW_006778204.1:0-5967 GCF_000442215.2 Lipotes vexillifer | reverse complement strand
GGTGGGGTAGGAAGGCCTCAGAAGAAAGGTGAGGCTTGAGCCTGGGTCAAGAAGGGTCACTTCGCTGAGAACAGGGAGGAAATGCAAGACAAAACCCAGCCGGGTCCCCAAGGCACCAACTGTACGAAGCAGGACCTTTAATTGCTCTTCAATCAATCGATTGTGGCTTCAAAAATATGTAGAGGTAAAATCTCTGAAGCATTGAGGACTGGGGCTTCCCTGGTGGTACAGTGGCTGAGAATCCTGCCAATGCAGGGGACACGGGTTTGAGCCCTGGTCCGGGAAGATCCCACATGCTGCGGAGCAACTAAGCCCGCACACCACAACTACTAAGCCTGCATTCTAGAGCCCACGAGCCACAAATACTGAAGCCGACGCTCTAGAGCCCGCGAGCCACAGCTACTGAGCCTGCGCTCTAGAGCCCGCGAGCCACAACTACTGAAGCCGGTGCGCCTAGAGCCCGTGCTCCGCAACAAGAGAAGCCACCGCAATGAGAAGCCCGCGCACCACAGTGAAGAGTAGCCCCCGCTCCCTGCAACTAGAGAAAGCCCATGCCCAGCAACGAAGACCTAATGCAACCATAAATAAATAAATTTATATTAAACAAAAAAAGAATTGAGGACTGAATGAAGTGTCTGAGAGTGTGTCTTTGGTAATAAAGCTGAGACTTAAAAGAAAAAGACCATTAAGTTGGAATCATACACACCACACATATATTTTTGTAACTACATCCAGCTCACAAAACAGGTGAGCAACCACAGCATAGATTCTAGATAATGGGCCATGAGAGATGACTTCACTTTTAAAAAGATGGAACCAACAAAATTTATTTCATGGTATCTTCATATTAAATAGCAATAAAAGGAGGTTAAAGTAGAAAAAGCTTAAACGACAATAAAATATTATTGATTTACTTCGACTGGGAAGGTCTTCTCAGACAGGGAGTTGCTGGGTATAGTCAGGTTCCTGATTTATCCCTCATTATATGTGGCCAGTGTTTAACAAAGGGCTGACAGGAAAACTGAACGATCAAGCTGGGCACCTCCATATGAAGGAAATTTTAACAGTATTAAAAAACCTCACCTTTCCACTGTGATTATCAAGGAACACACAAACCCAACCCAGTATATAGGTTTCTCTATATACTGCCAACACTGGGGAAGTGGTCAAGAGACAGTCATGATTATCTTCCCCCTCACATAAAAGAAGAAATACGTCCTCAGATTCAGTGTACCATTCTTTCTTACCTAGGAAGCCTTACAGAAGCCTAGAGTCCCAAGAGTCACCCACATCCGGCTCCCAGTAATGGTTGCCAGAGGTCAAGTAATCCCCACCACATCAGTGATGCTCTTTTTATTTTACTTTTGAGTAAATTTCAATCTTTCAGAAGATTATTTTTGAAAAGCCAGGTAAAGATGGAAAACATTCACATTTCCAACTACTTTCTCTTTTAAAACAATAATAAATAAACATGAGTTTGCTTTAGTAATAACCAAATGAGCATCGAAGTTAGTAGGGTAGACACGAATGTTCAAAATGTTTGGCAGGTTTCTCTAAGGTGACTTGATCTATGAAGGTGTGGTGGGAGGAAATGTGCTGCTTTCAGACCCTCAGTGAAGCTTTCACGTTGCCGTTCAGTAGTAACTGGCCCACTTCTGACTCAGGCCAAGTTCTGTGCTGCTCGGTTTTCACTCTCTTCTCCACAACCGGCACGGAAACAGGAAAGTTTAACCGTTCATTTCTTTGGCACAATCCACACGCTGTCACAGTGGAGGTTTTGTCTCTTCAAGTCTTGTTTGGTGACCCCCCCACACACACACATTCGAGTCATTACTATTCTAATCAACGAACCGAAGACACCACCTTCCCACTCTCTAATTTCCACTAAAGGCCTTTGACATAATTTCTGACCCACCTTGCTAGGTTCTAACATTCTCAGCATGTGTGATTTCACTAGGAACTTCAAACACTGAAAGGCATTGAAACATTTCACTGAAATTTGCTTTTCCATCACACTGTGACTGGGAACGTGCATTTTCTTTTATTTATTTATTATTTAATTTATTATTTATTTTTAGCTGCGTTGGGTCTTTGTTGCTGGGCGCGGGCTTTCTCTAGTTGCGGCAAGCAGGGACTACTCTTTGTTGTGGTGCACGGGCTTCTCATTGTGGTGGCTTCCCGTTGCGGAGCACAGGCTCTAGGTGCGTGGGCTTCAGTAGTTGTGGCTCGCTGGCTCCAGAGCGCAGGCTCAGTAGCTGTGGTGCACGGGCTTAGTTGCTCCGTGGCATGTGGGATCTTCCCGGACCAGGGATCGAACCCTTGTCCTCCTTCACTGGCAGGCGGATTCCCAACCACTGCACCACCAGGGAAGCCCTGGAACGTGCATTTTCAGACGCAGAAGACTGACTGATTGACAACTGTAAAACAAACAGGCGCAGAAGGCACATGACAGGCAGTGCAACACGACCAAAGCAGGATATTCCTTGTGTTTGATAAAGCAACCCTTTAGAATAGGAACTTTCTGGAGACGCTGTGAAATGAATTTTCCTTGTAACATTATCATCCATCCTCCACACGTTTGATGAATATGTGCAATCTATCTACGATCCCCAGATGTGACGGCTCCAGCAGAATAAAATAAAAAATAACGGTACCAGGTGCCATTCCTGGGCCTTGTCCAAACGCAGCCAGTGGAAGAGTCTATTTTAATCTCTTCTCCCCTCATTAAACAATAACAGCGGCAGAGGAGAGCATTTGGTTTTGAACAAATGGCATCCAATACCTAACAAGCGAAGCAACTCTCAAGCGTTAGATCCTAAGTGTCTGATGGTCCCAAGGATCAGGAGGGCTCATTTTTCTGAAGACGCTTGGCAGCAGGATCCCCTGTAGTCACCATCCCAAGGCTTACGAGAATGCGTCATTATCCAGTCAGCAACTGGGGGGGTCCTCTCAGCGGGGTTCTTCATGACGGCCTGGCGGAAGCTGTTATCCACATAGGTCACCATCTGTCCCCGCGGCCCGGGCCAGGGTGTCTCTGCGCCCTCGGCCGCCGCCTCCGCCCTGCGCGCTCCGCCCGCCTCCCGCCTGCCTCGGCCCAATCAGCCAAACCTCGGCGGCAGCGGGTCGGCGGGGCGAGGGTCGCGCGGCGCCGGGCGCCCGAGAGCTCCTGCTTCCTCCGCCAACTTCGCTCCGCGCGGCCGGGAAGGCTCCCTCCGGACCCTGGCTCTACACGCTTCCCCAGCTGCTCTCGGGGACTGCGGCTGCGGCTCCTCCCGGCCCCAGCGGGCCCGAGTTATTTTTAGAGAGCTCGGTGAGAAGGTAGGCTGGGGTGTGGGGGCCACCAGCCTCCCGCTCCTCCGCGCGCAGGACCGCCCCCTCCTCTCCGGGGCTCGCGCCGCCGCCCGGGGCCCCCGGGAAGCACTCGGGCACCGCGGCTGCCGTCTGAGGACCGGCTCAGGTCCGGGCGCCGCGAAGTCGGGTCGCCTCGGCCGCCGTTCCCGCCGCGACGAGGCTACATCTACTGCGTTCGGCCAAGCCCTCCAGCTGCTGCTGCCTCCCCTCGGGCCGCGCCTCCGCCCCCCGCAAGCGGCGCGCGTAGAGAGGCCAGAGCGCCGCCCCGCTGCGCCCTCGGCCCGCTGGCTCTCGGCAACTTTGTTCCCGGGCTGCAGGCGCGGGAGGCAAGGGGCCGCGGGCAGCCGGGTCCGGACTCCCGGCGGCGGGCGTCGCGCACAGCCCCCCGGAGAGTGTTTGGGAAGCGGCGACTCCCCTCCTCTTCCCCGCCTCTTTCTCCTCCTGCGCCTCTGTGCATCCCCGCCGCTCCTCGGGGAGCACATCAGTGATGTTTTATGATGTTTCACATACATTAGAATATTTAGGTCCTTATAGCACGCGGAACCATACCGAGTATTTTGTAATAACCTATAAGGGAAAAGAATATGAAAAATAATATATATTATATATATATATATATATATGGCTGAATCACTTTGCTGTACACCTGAAACTAACACTGACATTGTAAATCACCTATACTTCAAGTAAAAAATAATAACAATTTTTCACAATACAGTGGACCATACCAAACAAACATTTAGATCCTTCAGAATTCAAAGATACATCTTGGTGGTCATGTCTACACGTCAAACTTCTCACATTGTCAAACAGCTAGGTATTGTGATTGCTTATTTCTTTGCTGAAGGAAATCGTCTCTGTGGGAAAAAAGAATATTCCAGTCAAAATCAGTTTTTAAGTTCCTATAAAGTTTTCCTAGCCAAGAGTCATCCACCTCTCCAACAGTTTTCCTTCTGTATATAAGAAAATCAGTTTTGTTGTGGTGTTAGTTTCTTCCAAATACTTGGACATCTGGAGTTTCATTCAGTTTATAGCTCCAGGCAGTGTGTCCTAATTGGTCTGAAAAATCAATCAGTAATAGTACCAGCCAGTGATTGACTTAACAAAAGGTAGTTAATTAAGCTTTTCTACTTTCATTGTTTCATTTAAGTGTCACAACCATTCTATCAGGATTTCTTGTTCAAAATTACCCTGCTGGTAAATGTGGGAGCCAGAAATCACACTTTTGACCAAATTAAAATCCATAAGTTTCCAAGATGAAACAAAATGCAAGCAACATGTTCTCTAAGTAACTATGTTAATTGAGTCAACAAGCATTTTCTGGTAAATTTACAGTTCAAGGAACAATCTATCAGCTTGGGGATGTAATGGCTAATAAAACAACATCCTTATAAGAGATAATAAAAATATTTTTAAAAAAAGGCAGTTGTAAAAATGAAGAAATGTACACAAAGCCACTTTGTCTGTCCCTCACCCATGATCTAGAAAATGCCTTTATTGCAACTCACTGATTAAAATGCATGAAAATGTGCATATACAAGACACAGTCACAAACTAAATATTCTCCTTTAATATCCTTTATCTCAAACAGAAATTACCATTAAAAATCAATTTCTGAATATATGAGTTAATAGGATTAATCTTTGTAAAAGTGGGTCAGATTTCAGTCTTCTTATGTGAGTATAGTAAGTTTTAAAATGTGCCCTCCTACCTTTATTATTGACATCCTTGTATTTAAAATCAAAAAGTTAAGGAGAAGGGATTATTCTAAGTTCTTTGGAACTATTATCAAGAACTCCTTCCCATTGTGAAGTGATGTAACTCTCATGTAATGACAATCAACACCAGGAAACAAATAATGCTTTTAAACTTTTATTTTGTAAAAAATATATATTTGATCTGAATTTCTATACCACATGAATGGTCACTCTAATTTCTGATACTTATGCACAGTTACAAATGTCACTTTTCTGTAGACACATTCATTATTGCTTGCTCTAAGTCAGAGGTTTCTGAAGAGTCATTTACCAACACTCAAAAACAATTTTTTTCTCAGATAATTTACTGCATTATTTACTTATCTTTTGCCAAATATTCTCTAACATACACACATGTTACCACTTGTAATACATTTATATGAGTAGAACCAGATACTCCTAACCCATTTTTAGGATCTACACTAAGTAAAAAATTACACAATCCCTGGAAACTACTTTCTGAGTCCTTATAATCTATATAAACAACCAAGGAATTCATAGATAATAGACTTAAAATTAATCATCAAATTATTCCAAAAATATATAGCAAGACAAGATGGCAAAATAATTCATAAAAATGGTGGAAAGAATGTAGTAATTTTTAAAATTTGACAAATGAGAGCATTACATAGGAATGACCTCAGTTTGCTGATAAATTAAGATTATTATATTATTGTTAGTTTTGGGAAAGTAGCATGGACTCCTCTTATGTAAACTGTGTATTTACCTAAGGAATATATATATGTAGTCTTATCAATGCCTGCTGGGGAAGTAATAATGTGAAGTCAGCTGAAGTTCAAGGCTTCCAAGTTTGGTAATGGAAGCTTTCAGCAGTCACTGTAGTCAGTGGGCTCCAAAC
>NW_006778202.1:0-687 GCF_000442215.2 Lipotes vexillifer | reverse complement strand
TAGTTGTGGCTCATGGGCTCTAGAGCGCAGGCTCAGTAGTTGTGGTGCACGGACTTAGTTGCTTCGCGGCCTGTGGGATCTTCCCGGACCAAGGATCAAACCCATGTCCCCTGCATTGGCAGGAGGATTCTTAACCACTGCGCCACCACGGAAGTCCTGAAATATTTATATTTTAAATACCTGGTTTTGTCTCTTCTCTTGAAGCTATGAAAATTTATAATTTTTTTGAGAATTAGATTGACTGGAAAGGAAAGACCTGTGGTAATACAGTTTTTGTATATCTTATAATGGGGATAGGTCATGTGACGTATGCTGGATTTAATTTAATTTTTAATTTTGCAAACATTCAGCTACATATATGCTTTCTCTTAATAATTTGTATTGTAAATATTATTTAACTTTATTAAAGAAAGTATAGAAATTTGAAATGTGTAAAAACACACACTATCATCTGCTGACATGACCATTATTAATATTTTTGTACATTTATTCATCCAACAAATATTTATTAAGCATACATATTTTTTTAATGGAGAGTAGACTTTTTTTTTTTTTTCGGTATGCGGGCCTCTCACTGTTGTGGCCTCTCCCGCTAAGGAGCATAGGCTCCGGACGCGCAGGCTGAGCGGCCATGGCTCACGGGCCCAGCCGCTCGGCGGCACGTGGGATCTTCCCGGACCGGGGCAG
>NW_006778201.1:0-2944 GCF_000442215.2 Lipotes vexillifer | reverse complement strand
CGGACCGGGGCACGAACCCGTGTCCCCTGCGTCGGCAGGTGGACTCTCAACCACTGTGCCACCTGGGAAGCCCTATCATAACATTTTTAAATGGATGATTACCAAGTAATACACTGCTCATTTCCATGTTGGATTTTTAGGTTCAAAATGAAGATTTTTAGTCATTGAAAAATCTTTTCCAGATAACCCTAGGGGAAGAATTGCCAATTTTAGCTGGGAGTTATGGGTGCTCATATTATTTTATTTCCTTTGAATATCTATGGCTAGAATGCCCAGAGTTAAACATGGGCTAAAGTGCAAACCTAAGTATTTTCCAAATCCTTTTGGAGATGTTAATAAACATGGCATCAGATGAAGGTTCTATAGCCAATTGCTTGAGATGCTTTGCACACCACTTGCCTTCCCTGAGATTCCCATGTGCAGTAGAATAGCAAAAGCTCTCAAAAAGCTTGTGTTATACATGCCCATGTAACTCAGCATCTCTCAAGCTTATTTGAGCACTTTACTGCTGGTGATCTTCCTCCCCAAAACACATAATCAAAGACTATTCATGAAAAAATATCAGACAAATTTCAGTAGAGGGGCATCTATAATTTACCTGACCAGTATTTCTCAAGGTCATCAAAAACAAGGAAAGTCTGAGAACCTCTCACAGACAAGAAGAACTTGAAGAGACAGGAATATTAAATGTAATGTAAAATCCTGGATGGGGGTTCTAGAAGCAAAAGAGGACATTAGGGAAAAACTAAGATAATCTAAATAAACTACGGACTTTAGTTAATAATGCATCAGTACTGTTTCATTAATTATAACAAATGTATCATACTAATGTAAGATATTAATAACAGAAAATTGCGTACAGGGGATACATAGGAAATCTCTACTGTCTGCTCAATTTTTCTATAGATCTAAAACTGTTCTAAAAATATAAATTTTTTTAAAAACAGTATTAGCCAGGCATGTACTTTTTTGTGGAAAACTTTTTCTATTTACAGGTATTCACTCTGCACAAAAAATATTTTGGACCGTATAAGAATATGGAAATTTTATTTAAGCTGTTCTGGTAAAGGAAAAGTAAAGAAATCAAGGCATGTAAAGATAAGGATGCTGAGCCAACTGTCTCTCTAGCAATAAAATATTGTGATCAAAGTCACGCTGTGAATGTAAATAATTTATTCAGCCCATTAGATATATGAAGATGCCGAAACAAGATTATGTTTCTCAGAAGAAACATAATCTTCAGACTCCCAATTTAGATCCTTTGATAGTTGACTAGAAGACAATGGCAGAGTGGAGTCTAGAACACTGCAGAACTGTCTTTATAAAAGATGTAGCTAAGTTTTCAGGTGTACATATGGAGTGGTTAGTTCTGAGGACACACTCCTCCCATCAGGCTCTCATGTCCCAGACACTTGCCGTGTCTGTCTCGGAACGTTCATTCAGTTCTCTGTGATATCTGGGAGCAGATTTGCAAGTAACTTTATTATTGGACTTACCAAGTTTTCAGGCTCTTCTCCCTATGCCAGCAATTCCAGAAAAACTACTGAAAATATTTTATATGTAATGACTGGTGGTATGATGACTGTTAGTATAATTATAATAATAATAACAAAGGTAGTAACTACTATTTATTGAGCTTGCCAGGGACTTGTGCTGAGCCCTTTATTTTATTCTGTTTAAACTTCGCAACAAACCAATAAACTAGGCATCCTTGTCCGCATTTTATATATGAGGAAACTCTTCCGTGCATACAGTTCTTTGTACATCATCAGTGCTGTGTGGATGCTCTTTGGTTTATTCACAAGCCCTTCAATCAATGTTTTAAAAGTTAAACTTCTTACCTCCTATTTAAATATGCTCATAGAGACAATAAACAGAATCCTTATGGGAAACAGTTGCTGGGGTTAGGGGTGTGTTATCATCAAATTAGTTTAAGTGAGTTGATTCATCTAGTTCTTCCTGGTATGAACAGAAAATTAGAATAGGGACCTGAGAATAGATTGAAATTCAGTAAAAAACAGACAGATCCTTACTAGGAATCTGATAGGAAGCTTACTTTCTTTACAGCTTAATTTATTTTTGATGTCTCTAAACAGAGCTTGGTAGCCAAAAGTAGATTTCTTTTAATACAGTTTTTGTTTCCTTGTTTGGAGGGTTGTGCTTGAGTTACTGTTTTTGAAAGAAAGGAAAGTGTTCTTAGTTTCCATCAGAGACTCTCATTGTCTATGTTATCATAAGTGTGGGGACAATAGACCATCAACAAAGCTACATTGCTGGCAACAGCTTTTCAAAACTGAGTGATTTATCACCTCTCATCAACTACATCTCTAAATTTAATGGCATCGGCATGTAAGTGTAGGCTGTGCAGTATCTGCCATTTGCTTAACACGTACAGACTACCTACTCCACGACTTATTCAAACTTTACTATAATTTACGGCCACCTAATATATGTTAGTGATTTAACTTAATTGACTTAATTGTGAAATAAAACTGTAAGTTATGACATAGGCCTGATATTATAATTTTTATTCTCTATGTAAGATTTATACTGAGAAAATTTCATTCCCTTGTAATCTATACGTAGGGCTTAGAAAAGTTTGCTGAAAAATTGTCAAAACTATCTTTCTCTTAATACACAGTATCCAGAAAGACATATCTACCTGGTTTGAATTGATCATCTTTGAAACTGAAAGGGCTAATATATTGGCCATTGTCTTTTCTAGGTTTCACAGAGTTGTGGTTTAAAAGAGTATTTGGGATAATTTTCCATAATCCAGCATTTCCCCTCAGCCATGCTTTTCCCCACTCTTTTCCTACAGATTTTCCCTATACTAAAGAATTCCTTTACTGTACAATGTCACATGTCAGTGAAAGTTAGCTCAGGTATGTCCTTAAATGCCAAGCACTAGTTTAAAAAAAAAAAAAAAAAAAAAAAAAAAAAA
>NW_006778199.1:0-3095 GCF_000442215.2 Lipotes vexillifer | reverse complement strand
TTTGCGGTACGCGGGCCTCTCACTGATGTGGCCTCTCCCGTTGAGGAGCACAGGCTCCGGACGCGCAGGCCTAGCAGCCATGGCTCACGGGCCTATCCGCTCCGCGGCATGTGGGATCTTCCCGGACCAGGGCACCAACTCGTGTCCCCTGCTTCGGCAGGCGGACTCTCAACCACTGTGCCACCAGGGAAGCCTTGCCTTTAAATTCTTGACAACCGGTGTTCTCTGGCTGATTGCTCTTCTTAAAGCCGGAAGCCCCGAACTGGTGTGTTTTTCTTGGGCTAATGCTGCAGCTTGTTTGACTCTGGGGCCACGGAACAAGGTGCTCTGGGACTCAGGTTTTCTGGGCACCTGACAGGGAGACTTCTTGGGTTTCTTCCTGTCTCCCCTGTCCAAGGGTGTTGGTCCCTTAGAGCGAGGAGTGAGGCCTTCCCAGGTGTTTGGTCTCCCCCCTTCACTGTGCCTGTTGCCAGGTCCCTGCAGGATGGGGCCCCGTGGTCCTTGCTGTCATTACTCTTGTGTCTGCAGTCAGCTCTGTGACCTCCTTCCTTGGAGCCTCCCCTGGGTCCAGAGGCCGAGGACACAGAGGACCATCTGCTTGCTCTTCACTCATTCATTCAACAAGTGTTTACTGCGGGTGTTCTGTGACCCAGGCCTGGCGGGCAGCAGGGCACGCAGATGTGAAACCTCTTGTGTGTAGCTCAACCTCCTGGGGCAGGTGGATGTTTACCTACCAATTTCCTGAGTGTGTCTCTCTCTCTATATATATATATATGTCCAAATCTATCTGTTTACGTATATAAAAATTGCTAACAGTGGTAAATTCCAGGAAAGGGGGGGGCACCTCCATGGTATGGTGCTGGGAGGCTACGGCATGGAAGTATGACCTGATCGTTGAAGTCAGGGAAGTCTCCCTGGAAGAAGTGACGAGGCTGCTGAGACTGAAGATGTGCAGATCAAGCCGGGTCAGGGAGGAAAATGTAGAATCAGGACATGAGGTGTGGAGCAGAGCGTGGGAGGTCAGCTGAGGAAGGCTCCCCGGGGCTGCCTAACCATAGCTGCATCCGGCTCCCACTGGGGGCACAAGGGCCAGTGGCCAGGGCTGTGTCTCCTGACCCTCCTCCTCTAATATCTGTGCCTTTAGTAGTCACACACCATGGCTGTGCAGCAAGCCCTTGCTGGGTTGAATTCAAGAACAGTCCTTCATTTTTCTATTAACCCCCCCTCAAGGTTTACGTAGTTTCTTTGAGGTCATAACATAGCCCAGAGTCACCTGTCTGGTCAGCGTTGGTGGTGGCGGGGGGCAAATGCCCACACCTAACTCTGCCCCTCCCATGAGTTTCAAAGATACTCTCAATATTCATTTTTAAAGGGAAGACATTTGTTTTCTGGCAAAAAAAAAATCCGGGATGTTTGCTTGCCTGGGGAGTAGGGGTGCCATCATATTTGACCTATTTAGAAGTTGGGCCTGAGAACTGAGAGATTGCTCCTTTCTGCCTGCTGCCCCTGGTTGATGTCGACTTCGTACACAGCAGTGTGCAGTCAGCTGACCCCGTTGTCCAGGCTGTGAGTGACCAGTGTGCTCCCTGTGGCTGGGTCTGACCTGATGAGGCTCCAGGGGGAGGCCAGCAGCTCACAGGTGCCGCCACTTGGGAGGACCCTTGGGGGGTGGTCCTGTACATTGTGGGGAGGCGACAGCGCTATGGTGAACTTGCTCAAGGCAGCACACGGGACCCATGTTTCCCTCTGGAGGACCAGCTCTCTGTGTGAGGTTCTGCTCCAGCACTAGTGCCTCCTCTGTTTCCACATCTTACCTCTGGCTCTTGTCCGCTCCGCGTTAGCCTGGAAGGGGCTCACTGGCAGTGCAGGCTCTAAGGGCTCCCATGACCTCCTCACACCGGAGCTGGCCCTACACCTCTCTCCTCATTTCCATGGCAGCTCCCAGTCCTGACTGTGGAAACACCCAACCTGCCACACTGGTCTCAGGGCGGCGGCCTCCCTGGTGGGAGAGGCCATCCCACGTTCTCCCAGTCCAGGGCCCCTGGAAGACCTAGGATAGAGCTGGGAGGGGGTCTACAGATCTCTAAGGCCAGAACTTGGCATTAAGTGGCATGGCTAGAGAGATCTTTATTGATGTAACTGTTACCCTTTGTGGGACAGTTAGAGTGTAATTAGGTAAATAAATGAACAGCGCTGATTTTACCTTGTTATGTTTACACTTACCAAAGAGCTTCCCCTCATATTATGAGGGGTCATATTTGACACCTCAGGGCTGAGGGGTCAGAGGGCCACACAGAGCAGTCCTGGCCAGATGTGGAAGGCAAGACTTGGGGACACCTGAAGAGAGAAGCAGGGACCCTGGGAGGCCCAAGCAGCCCCATCCTCAAAGACGGAACACAGGTGTGTCTCGGTGCTGAGCCCCGGCACTCCTTGCTGGAAGGGCCTCGGTACTGGGACTCTCTCATCCGTATACTCAGAGTCGTCTGTGCTCCTGCTATCCAGCCTGCCCTGCCCGATGCATTGTTAACAAGGCAGCCTTCATTTCCAGTTTTGGGTAGCTAATTTGTTCCTACAGTCATGATTTCAAATATCACATGAATAATTTAGAGAATTGTTTTATTGTAGTTTGATAAGCCTGTTAGCTGTCACACATCTGAATAAATTAGCTTCTCCATCTCATGGGGCGTGGAGAATCGGTGTTGGCCTTGAAGCGGGGGTCTAGCCCAGGCCAGCATAGCACTCAGATCTTGGCTTCAAGAGGTCAGGCCTGTCTCGGGGCTGAGGGTATAACACGTCCTGGAATTTGTTGTGGAGGAGCTTGGCTGATGCTGAGAGTGGGTCGGTCACAAATGACAGTCTCCCTTGCCCAGATCTGGATTGGAGGTGTGCACAGCTGTTCAACAAGCCCTGGGTGGTACAGCTGAAGCCCCTCAACTCAGAAATGCAGACTAGGGTCCATGCTCTGCATGTGAAGCAGGGGACTCTGCCACGTGACAGTTGTAGAAAGCACCCCCCACCCCGCATCCATATACTCCCTTCAGGAAGGTGGGGCACAGATAGAAATTCACCTGATTTTTTTTTTTTTTTTTTTTTTG
>NW_006778198.1:0-632 GCF_000442215.2 Lipotes vexillifer | reverse complement strand
ACTAACACACCATTGTAAAGCAATTATACCCCAATAAAGATGTTAAAAAAAAAAAAAGAAATAAAATTCATAGAAAACATAACCAACCTTATTTAAAAAAAACAATGATGTTATAATTCATAATTAGCATTTCAAAATGAAAATGCCAGACGCATCTGAACTAGAAGACATAATTAAACAGTCAAATTCTTTATATATCTACTTATAAAGAATAAATTTGGATTTTAAAGAAGCAAAAAACCAGAGGGCATTATATCCAAATAATAAAAGAAAAGTTAACCAGTCTTAAAATGCATAAGAGAAAGAGGAAAATAACTTGAACTGAAGTAGGGCTCACAACCCAAATCAAATAACAGACTGCTACAATGGAGAAAATCAGGTAGAACTGGTCCTTACCTATTCTGTGAAACCAGAAAAATTTTCTTACGCTGTGATATGGGATAGGCAGTGAAGTAACACAGAAAACATATCTTTTATCTTGATAACTCACATGTATGGAGAGGCATGCATTCATTGAACTTAAAAGATCTTGCTGGGGCTTCCCTGGTGGCACAGTAGTTAAGAATCAGCTTGCCAATGCAGGGGACATGGGTTCGAGCCCTGGTCCGGGAAGATCCCACATGCCGCAGAGC
>NW_006778197.1:0-287 GCF_000442215.2 Lipotes vexillifer | reverse complement strand
TTTTAACCATCTGCTGAGGACAGAAGTCATGTTATAAGTCAAATGGAACTTTGAGTTCTATTTACATTTCTGAACATTTGACCACAAATTTAAACCTCAGATTCTTAAAGAAGAATTCAGTCTTCTGTGTAAGTGGAATCTGTCCACTCGTTCGTTCAACATTTACTGAGCTGCTGCTTCATGTAGAATGTACAAGTGGGTTAAAAAATGTTTGAGGAGATTACTGTCTCAGTAGCCATCCAACTAATCATCACTCATGCTGAATTTCTGAATCAGAAAAAAAAAAA
>NW_006778195.1:0-2417 GCF_000442215.2 Lipotes vexillifer | reverse complement strand
TGATCATCTCAATAGATGCAGAAAAAGCTTTCAGCAAAATTCAACACCCATTTATGATAAAAGTTCTCCAGAAAGTGGGCATAGAGGGGGAAAAAAATGGGAATAATAATACTTAATTTGTAAGTCTGTTTTAAAGGCTAAAGGAGCTTGGGTTTTCTACTTCAGATAACATGAAAGACCAGATAGTCCAATAAACCTTTCTATAATAATGCATCTAGAAATCCAAGATACAATACTAGCTCCCTAGAAAGTAAAGGAAATCTCCAAGAGCCAAAAAAGAACAGAAAACAGAAACCAAAGCGATAGGCAAGCCCCAAAGCTACTCGTGGTTGCTGCTGTTAGGAACGTAGAACTCTGGGGTTTTTTTGTTTTTGTTTTTATAAATTTTATTGAGGTAGAGTTGATTCACAAGGTTGTGTTTAATTTCTGCTGTACAGCAAAGTGACTCAGTTATACATATATACTCTTTTTTATATTCTTTTCCATTATGGTTTATCACAGGATATTGAATATAGTTCCAAACTCTGGTGTTTAATACTTACCAGGGACACAGGACACAGGGCTTCAGGACACAAAGAAGAGTGCTACAACTTCACATGAAGTCAGGACCCTCTAAGGACTGCAGCCAAGTGAAAAGGTAGGCCAGAAAATCGATCTGCTTGCAACAAGTGGAGAAAATGAGTCTTGTTTGTCTCAATTTCCCCTTTAAGAGGAGAAAAATATCTCCCCTAAAAGTTTATAATGAGAAGCCTGCATTTGTATGTGGTTCGATTTCAAATTTATATCACCTATGAAGTCCCAGGGATTTAATTTAAAGTGGTCCTGGGTTCATAACACACTGTGGTGCTTGATACAAGATAATGGAAATTCTCTCTGGAAGAATTTGCCCCTCAAGCCAGATTCCTCAGGATTTCTACAGATACAGTTCATCCAAGCAGAAGTCAATATAAAATTAGGAAGCACTCGAAGAAACAAGCCACTAACAAGCAGAAACAAAAATAGCAGAATTGGACCCCCTGAATTTCAGATATTAGATGCACCAAATACAAACTATAAAATTAATATGTTTAAAAAGTTGTTTTGAGTTTAATTTCATCAATTTATTCAGTAGGACTGAAATGGCACCAAAAGAGATGCATTGAAAAGTTTCTTTTTAACCTTATTTCACAGTCATCCACTCACCTCTCCAAAGGCAACTGGAGTTACCAGTTAGTTAAATTGTCAAAACAAATATGAGATGGAATTACAAATATGAGCAAGGAACAAGAATACATAAAAAAAAAATCAAACAGACTTTTAAAAAGGTCCAAATAACATTTTTAGAAATAAAAGTTGTAATCATGAAATTATATACTCAATGAATGGGTTAAAGAGATTAGATAGATCTGAAGATAGGACAAGTGAACTGGAAGAAAAATCTGAAAAAAACATTATACAGAATTCAGCACTCAGAGACATAGAGACAGAAAATATGAGAGGATGAGACATTAAGAATACAATAGGAAAATTCAATATATATTTAAATGAATATCCAGAAGGAGAGAACAGAAAGAATTGGGGGAAAGGTAATATTCAAATGCATAATGGTGGAGAATTTTCTAGAATTGTTGAAAGACATAAATCTTTAGGTTGAAGAATTACAATGAGCTCAGAGAACACTAATAAAAAATATACTCTTAGACTTATCATAGTCTAAACTGGAGAACACCAAAGACAAAGAGGAAAATCGCAAAACCAATTAGAAAGAAAGAAAGAAAGAAAGAAAGAAAAAAGGATTACCAAAAAATGAAGAGCGATTGGATTGATAACAGATTTATCAACATCAAAAATAAAACCAGAAGACAGTGGGTTATGCCTTTAAAGTGGGAAAACAAAATATCTGTCAACCTAGAATTGTATCCTCAGGTGAATTATCTTCTTTTTTTTTTAACAAAACAACCTTTCTATTTGCCTCCATTAAGTTCAGTCCATGTAATAAGCCAGTTTCATAGACAAAGATATGTGTATAAGAAATGTTTATTTCAGCTTTATTTATAGAAGCAAAACATACCCATAAATATGGGATGGGGTAAATTATATAAATTATGGTATACTCATAAAATGGAATGTTATATCGTTATTATAATGATACAGAAATATATTTAGTACATATTTTCAAATTATAAAAATCAAGTAGCCCAGCAATGTGCATATTATGATCCCATTTTTGTAAATAAACACATACATTCATGTGAATTAAAATCATATGGAAGAATATACAAGAATCTGTTAGCGGTGGTTATATCTTGGTCTGAAGTCAGATGGTAGAGAGTAGGTGGAGGGAATTTGATTTTGAAATTTATGTTCTTCTCATACTCTTTTTTTTTTTTTTTGCGGTACGCGGGCCTCTCACTGTTGTGGCCTCTCCCGTTGCGGAG
>NW_006778194.1:0-496 GCF_000442215.2 Lipotes vexillifer | reverse complement strand
ATCTATATGTATCCATAAGAGAATTGAGCGTGTGTAGAGCGATATAAGCGCAGCAGTGAAAATAAGACAAATCCCATTATAAAAATAAATTCCAAAACCAAAACACGATGACAGTGAAATAGAGAGACATTCTTACTTAATTCGTTCAGGCTCGGGATGAAACCTGGATTTACCACATCTAAACCCACAGCTGTGTGAGACATAAGGCTGGACACTAGGGGCTGATAGGATTGGTGAGGTTTGGTAAGCAAAGGCAAACACTTTGAAGTCATACTGCATGGTATCCATTCCATGGGGCCCAACTCCACAGGTTTAATGGATTCTTCCTTCCGCTAAAACATTCATGGGAAAGCCAGAGTATGGTCCACCATGTGATCGGGCAACGTTCCTAAAATGCATCTCAGTTTACGTGCCCTGGAACACTTGTTAGCTCTTCAAGAAGCTTTCCTGACACTCCTCAAACTTTCAGAGTCAGTGCCCTCAACGCCCAGTTTGG
>NW_006778193.1:0-1725 GCF_000442215.2 Lipotes vexillifer | reverse complement strand
TTTATAGGCAATAAATAAAGGATACAATTGACTAATTAATCTGTACAGAAATTTTGCTGCTTGGAAAAAAAAAGCTTTGCTACTGTCTTCAAGCTGGTTACAAACCCAAACAGTCACACCTCTCTTGCAATTGCTGCCGTATGGCAGCCACACTTTTCTTCAAAAATGGATTTTGTACCTATTCTTTATTAGTAGATCTTTTATTTTATGTCCCTGTGTGGTGACACTTTAAGAAACAAGACAGGATGTGAGTGAGAGGGGCCAATAATGTAACATTGCATTCTGGGAGGTTGATCCACCTGAGAAATACTGAATGTAGAGATAAATGCAGTCAAAACTCTAGTATCGTAAGAATGATGACGATTTTACATTGTCAAGTAGATCAGCTGGTAGTTATGGAGAGTGCAATTAAGTAAGGGTGGGCAATACTAGTGTCACATTTCAACAGAGTCCAATAAATGGACACTAATGGACTTAAGAAAACAAAATTGAAATTTTGAGACCCATCTCTCATCTTGGATATGAGTAAATCAGAAGGTACTAAACCAGACATATTTTGAAGAAAATTTTTAGAAAGCTATGATAGTTTTGCTATTGTGCTTCCCTTCCCCTTGTTTATTATCAACTATTTAAAATGCACTTAAATTAAACAAAAAACCAAAAAAATAACATTGGTTTCAACCTGCTTCACTTTTCATTAACTTTCCCTGGAACAAAATACTGGCAGCCTGGACATTGCTCCTCAACATTTCACTTCCATGAAAACGAATGGTACCTTTCAATTCACATGATCTCATCACTTTTTAAAGTTGGGATAGTTAAAAATATAAAGTGGTGGAATAATTGTTTCTATTCCCTTTATACTGCTATCTTCTTTGTATATTAACTCTCTGTTAATTTATCTTTGTCTACTTTAAATTCATTTTATCAACCCATTCATCTACTTGGCACATTAATTTAAAAATTTCAAATTTGTCTACCCTGGCATTCAATTCCTTGTCAAGTACACTTTTTTCCCCTTAATCCCTATATCTGACTGGGATCATTTTTCCTTCACTCTACAGAATTGTGTTGTAGTATAGGAATGCTGGTGAAACATTACTTTTATTTTTGTTTGTTTTAAAGTATTATAAAATATCTTAATTTTTGAAGATTACTACTTGTAGAATTTTATATTTATTGCACTGCTTTAATGATATAATTCCACTGTCTTCTGGATTCCATTGATTTTGCTGAGAAGTCAGATGTCAGTTTTACTGGTTCTTAATTTAAAATACTGTCTTTAAAAAATTGTTTTCTTTAATATTTTCCCTGTTTTTCCCAAATATTTTACTATGGTGTTTATAGATGTCATTTTATTTTCATTTATACTACTTGGTGTTCACAATGCTTTATGAATCTGTGTTTTGGTATCTTTCTTCAGTTTTAGAAAATTCATGGTGAATATATCTTCAGATATTACTTCTACTCCATTTTCTTCTCTCCTTTTCCCCTATAAATCAAATGGTATGCAGGCTAAACTTTCCCACCGCTTTGCACTTGTCTATAATGCTCCTTTTTGTGCTGCTTATTCTTTTCTCTCTGTTTCATTTTGAATATTTTCCACTAGATAGCCTTAACTTCAGACTGGATTTGAGATAGGAAGGCCAGAAAACTTGAAGGCAGGTTGAAAATAACTAGTCAAAGTGGAACAGAAAGAGAAAAAAGAGTGAGAAACGAAGAAGA
>NW_006778191.1:0-1488 GCF_000442215.2 Lipotes vexillifer | reverse complement strand
GGGCCCAGCCGCTCCGCGGCATGTGGGATCTTCCCGGACAGGGGCACGAACCCGTGTCCCCTAGCATCGGCAGGCGGACTCTCAACCGCTGCGCCACCAGGGAAGCCCCTAAAATTAATTTTGAAGAGACAATTTAGGTGGGAGGTAATAAAAAGCTAAACAGGACATTAGCACGTAAAGGAGAGGAGAGGGTATCTGAAGTACGTGACTCATAATAGCAAAGGCACGAAGTTACTGACAGGTTGACAGAAGCAGCAGCTTCTTCATCCCCTCCTAACTCTGGCCAGTGGGCCCCTTTCTAACTCAGCTGGTCCCAGGGACCACAAAAATTCTGTCCATCCATTATCCTGATGTGAAGCCGGTTATATGGTTCTCTCAGGTTTAAGGAATCTCCAGACATAGTCGTCTGGCAAGAAACAGGTATGAACAGGATAATGAAAGGTAAAATGGGGTGAGTGGCCCAGAGTCCCATCCCTTGCATTCCAACACCAACCCCACCCCACAAAGGGAGGATATTGAAGCACACAGTAATGCTGACCTGGCCCTTCCTGCTCCCAGCTTCTGCAGGGGTGGAGGGGGTGGGTTGGGGAGGAATTTCAGAGTCCATTTTCTAAACTAATCTTGTGCTTTGTCCCATCTCCACTGCTCCCCACCCCCAGGTCTTGGAAATGCCTTGGGGCCTGTAAGATTCAGTGTTTTCCTTTCAAGATGCCCCTCTCAGACTTTGTTCTGGCCCTGAAGGACAATCCCTACTTTGGGGCTGGATTTGGGCTGGTGGGTGTGGGCACAGCCCTGGCCCTGGCCCGGAAGGGTGCCCAACTGGGTCTGGTGGCATTCCGCCGCCATTACATGATCACACTGGAAGTCCCTGCTCGAGACAGGAGCTATGCCTGGTTGCTTAGCTGGCTCACCCGCCACAGTACCCGAACTCAGCACCTCAGTGTCGAGACGTCGTACCTTCAGCACGAGAGTGGCCGCATCTCCACTAAATTTGAATTTGTCCCCAGCCCTGGAAACCACTTTATCTGGTAAGGTTGGGAACCAGAGAGGGCTCTGAGAGTAGAAAAGGAGAATGAGGGGAGGTGGGTTTGACCCATTTGTTCACCTCATTTTGACCATTCTTATTCAGGTATCAAGGGAAATGGATCCGGGTGGAACGGAGCCGAGAGATGCAGATGATAGACCTGCAGACGGGGACCCCCTGGGAATCTGTCACCTTCACGGCTCTGGGCACTGACCGAAAGGTCTTCTTCAACATCCTGGAGGAAGGTGTGGGATGGCACAGACAGGCTTTATGGGGGCAGGGGGTGGTGGTTGCAGGGATAGGGTCTTCGACATCAAAGGAAGAGAAGCTTGGAGAGGAGGAACAGGAGGCTCTGAGACCATGGGAGCACTGGTGGCTAGGGAAACTGTTTTGGTATATTCTTTTTTTTTTTTTTTTGCGGTATGCGGGCCTCTCACTGCTGTGGCCTCTCCCGTTGCAGAGCA
>NW_006778190.1:0-819 GCF_000442215.2 Lipotes vexillifer | reverse complement strand
CCCACGGCCCCAGCCGCTCTGTGGCATGTGGGATCCTCCCGGACCAGGGATCGAACCCGTGTCCCCTGCATTGGCAGGCAAACTCTCAACCACTGTGCCACTAGGAAAGCCCAGTTTACATTTTTATATATATAACTTTCTCGTGTCTGAAGTCTTCACATTTGTTAAGTCTCATGAAAGAAATTAGAATTTTCATTACTGTTGCAGATGACACTGTTAGCCAAGTAAGGCCCAGTTTTCTCTTTCTATGTTTTACAAATTTGATTAATGTTATTTGTGACATTGTGACTTTCTGTCTTGCTAATGATAATGGCGTAAAGGGTGTCCATAAAACCCCAGCTGAATGAGTCTTCTGTGACTACTTTGAAAAAAGCAATAATTATGCTTTTAAGTTTGGTTGTGTTGTCCTTGAGAAGTTCTTCTAATCAAGTAGAAATCAGACTTGTGAAGTCTGTCATTATTATCCCAAGCTTTGTGCCAATTTGTAAGGTTTTATGCTCTGCTAATATGAAGGTGTGTTGATTTTTCCTGCTACCTACTTTCTAAGTAAGGGTTAAACTGCTTTAAGTGCCACTTGAAGTACAGTAGTTCTACTCAGTAGCAAATTTTGAAGATTTGCTTTTTTTGAAAAATTTATTTATTTTATTTATTGGTTTTGGCTGCGTTGGGTCTTGGTTGCTGCGCGTGGGCTATTCTCTGGTTGCAGCGAGCGGGGGCTACTCTTCGTTGCGGTGCGCGGGCTTCTCATTGTGGTGCGCTTCTCTTGTTGCAGAGCATGGGCTCTAGGCATGCGGGCTTCAGTAGTTGTGGCACGTGGGC
>NW_006778189.1:0-1195 GCF_000442215.2 Lipotes vexillifer | reverse complement strand
CCCGTGTCCCCTGCATCGGCAGGCGGACTCTCAACCACTGCACCACCAGGGAAGCCCAAAAGATGGATCTTTTTCTCATCTTTTGATCACTTCTATTCCTTAGCTCATTTCCCACTTCTAATTTTTAGTAGTTATTATTTTAGGTCTTTTATTGGTTACATTTGAATATTTAAGCATTTATTTATTTAAATTCTATCTCTTGGCTATTCCTCTTTTAAGGTTATTTGTTTATTCAAAGAGTTTTTCTTGACTCCTGCTATGGTGGATGAGAATATTTGCATTACTATCATTATGCAAGTATGGTCCGTTGGAGAGGAAAGGAGCATGCTGGGTCCAATGTCATGACCCCTGAGCCACTAGAAGGCTAATATTCCTATCATGAATATTCCTACATGAATTCTCTTTTCATATTTTGCATCAAGTCTAGCCATAATTTAGTTTGCTTATTCGGAGCATGACTTTTATACTCTTTTCCCCCTAAAGTTTCTCATTTTTCTTCTTCAGGGAGAAAACATTTGTTTTTTTTAAAACAAACAAACAAACAAACAAACAAAAAAAAAAAAACATATCATGAACAGCTATTCCCCTTTTGCTATTTACTGTCTTGGATCCATTCTATTTTGCCCAAGAGCACTTCTAATGGTTCTTTTTTTAATAGGATTTTTGTTTTGTCTGTATGATGTCTTTCTCTATCTCCTCCATGCTGATGTTTTTCTTTATATGTCTATGATCTTGTTTGACTATGTTGATTGCTCCTGGTAGCTGGCCTGGAGTGTCTGTACTGTTTTGCTCATCTGATCTCTAGCACAATCAGGATGGCTAACCAGTAGTTCTGCACACCTGAGGTGTGGGGACAGGGAGGGAGCTGGCCAGGAGACAGGGGTGGCTCCAAATGTCAAAATGGTAGTGGCTGCAGGCACCTACCCTAATAACTAACTCTCCTCACGCAGAGCACTACATGTTTAAGAGAAGAATCCCCTGATTTTTTATTTATTTTTTTAAACATCTTTATTGTGTATAATTGCTTTATAATGTTGTGTTAGTTTCTGCTCTATAAAAAAGTGAATCAGCTATACATATACATATATCCCCATATCCCCTCCCTCTTGCATCTCCATCACACGCTCCCTATCCCACCCCTCTAAGTGGTCACAAAGCACGGAGCTGATCTCCCTGTGCTATGCGGCTGCTTCCC
>NW_006778188.1:0-775 GCF_000442215.2 Lipotes vexillifer | reverse complement strand
CCTAACCCTAACCCTAACCCTAACACTTACCCGAAGCCTTACCTCAACCCATGCCCTAATCCTAACCCGTAGGGTAACACTAACCCGTCCCCTAACACGTATGCAAAACGAAAACCGTTGTCGAACCCTAACCTGTACCCTAAACCATCCCCATTTGCTAACCCTAACCCTAAACCTAACCCTTACCCTTAACCTAACCCTAAACCGTGCCCTAATCCTAACCCGTACGCTCACACTAACCCGAGCCCTAACACGTACACAAAACCTAAACCGTTGTCGTACCCTAACCTGCACCCTAAACCGTCCCCTTTCCCTAACCCGAACCCTACCCCTAACCTTAACCCTTACCCGAAGCATTACCCTAACCCGTTACCTAATCCTAACCCGTACACTAACACTAACCCATGTGCTAACACGTACGATAACCCTAAAGCATAGTCTTACCCTAAAGTGTACCCTAAATCATCCCCGTTCCCTAACCCTAACCATAAACCTAACCCTAACACTTACCCGAAGCCTTACCTTAAACCGTGCCCTAATCCTAACCCGTAGGCTACCAATAAACTGGGTCATAAGAAATACGCTAGCCCTAAACGGTTGTCGTACCGTAACTTGTAGCCTAAACATTGCCCGTTTCCTAACCCTAACCCTAACCCTAAACCCAACACTTACCCTTAGCCTTACCCTAAACCGTGCACTAATCCTAACGCGCACGCTAACACTAACACATACCCTAACTCGTATACTAACCCTAAACCATTGTCGTACACTAACC
>NW_006778186.1:880212-881753 GCF_000442215.2 Lipotes vexillifer | reverse complement strand
GCCAATGCAGGGGACGTGGGTTCGAGCCCTGGTCCGGGAAGATCCCACATGCCATGGAGCAACGAAGCCTGTGTGCCACAACTACTGAGCCTGCATTCTAGAGCCCGTGAGCCACAACTACTGAGCCCACACGCCACAACTCCTGAAGCCCGTGCGACTAGAGCCCATGATCCGCAACAAGAGAAGCTGCCGCAATGAGAAGCCTGCGCACTGCAACGAAGAGTAGCCCCTGCTGGCAGCAACGAAGACCCGGTGCAGCCAAAAATAAAATTAACAACAAAAAAAAGTTATTACTACTTTTATGCCCATTTGAAAATAATTTTGTTCCTAAAATCTTGGATGTTTGGAAACTTGAAGGACTTTCTATCATCTGTAAACTTGGAACTTCTGCAGGGTACCATCTCTTTAATTCATTGTGGAGATTTTTTTAATGAGACCAGTCTTCACAGCAAATCCCGAGGAATACTACACACTGCATTTCTTCATTGAAAGCAGCACTCATCTGTCTTCACTGTACTTCTTTTAAAACCATTTCCTATCTTTAAAGTACTTACAGTCAGAACTCTTTATCATTTTACAGCAATCTGAGTCATTTAAGTCCCAGCTCAAAATTTGCCTCTTGTGAGAATCTTTGCCATGTGGGTTTCTGAACTACATATTCTTAGAAATTGCTTTTTAATCTGTGTGGAGGCATCTGTGTGTCTTAGCTAGAGGATGCGTTTTACTCCTGTGCTTGGTTAATGTAAATGCAGTCTATTCTCTGGCACATTTAATGTTTGTATTCTTAGTTTTATCTTTCTGATTGCGTGTCCCGTAGAATGATTTGTTTTATCACCTTTTTATTACATGATTGTTGAATTTTTACATGAATTTCACAGTAATTCAATTTCTGGTAAGGTTAGTACCCTGTTTTTGGCGATTTTTTGTAAAGAGCAGTATGCTGTCTTCCTGTCCTCATCTTTTCTTTAGACTTTACTAATTCTTATGATGCTAGATCTCTAAATTGCTAATTCTAGCCAAGATCCCACTTGAACATTTTTTCTGAGTAATTAACTTTATTCACTTAGTTTATGAGGCTGCCAGGATTAGCACAGAAACTCTAACACAGTATGGTTTGGCGTTTTGATCTTTTCTTACTAACATTTGTCTTGTATTTATTCATTGAACATTTATTGCATGCCCATTAGGTACAAAGCACAATTTTGGCCTCTGGGAGGTAAGATGAAAGGTGGATGAGAAGTGATCTGTGCTCTAAGGGAATTTACAATCTAGTGAGAAAGCAGCTGTGGGGGGGAAAAAACCCAGTACACAAAATTGCTATAATTAGAAGCAAAGTAAATAATGATACTGTCAAATAGAAGAGAGAGAAAAAAATACTTCCAGGAGGTTTCCAAGAGGAGAAAGTGGAAATTGAATTTTACCTTTAAGGATGGGCAGTGTAGATAGAGGAGACAGACAGGCAAAAGCCTGGACCAGGAGACTTGGGCATGTAGAAGATGGGGCAGGCATCACAGGGGCAGAAGGGCATGTCACGTGTAGGG
>NW_006778186.1:848099-880170 GCF_000442215.2 Lipotes vexillifer | reverse complement strand
GGCATGTCACGTGTAGGGACAGAGCTGGAGGTAAGTGTTAGAAGGTGCGTTAGGTTAGGTATAGCGTCCTGAAAACCAAGTTGCAGATTTTGGACTTTTGGGTGGGCAGCAGAGAAAAAGGAATGTTATTCAAGACAAGCGCTTTATTTCTAAGAGAAATAACTCTCAGTCATTGTGTGTCTCCTCTGTATCAGGCATTGAGCGAGGAGGTGTATATTTAACCTGCACAGGAATGCTGAAAGGATACATGATATTATGCCGTTTTGCAGATGAAGAAGAATAAATTCCAAGAGGGAGATTAATCTGGCAATGCTGCACAATATGGATTACTGGGGGTTGGGACGAACTCTGAATTATTAACAGAGGATCAGTCAGGATAGCCAACTGAACATACACTTTAGTCTCTTCCTCCTATACCAATGTCCTAAAATTGACCAAAAGGATACATATCTTAAAATTTGCAATCATGCTGGCAAACCGGATCACAAACTATGAGGTACACCTGAAAAGTGAGAGGCGGGGATGGTGGCGTCAGAGAAAGAAAGCATGGCCTTCAGTGCCCACTGGGGAGGGCTGCTACCTGAGGTGGGCCCTCAGGTGGTGACAGAGCCTGGAGCTGTGGGTCCCAGCACTGTGGGCATCGTGGAATAAGAGCCAGGCCGGCTGGCTAAGGCGTTTCAGTAGGAGTAGCTAGGGGTCCGCACATGTGCCATGGCCCTCAAGGCCAGGTGGCAACAGCTGTCTCCAAACCGGAGTGGGGAGGGGGGCCCTTGAGTCAAGAAGAGCAGGCAGCACCCCAGGAACATGGCGAGCCTTGGGGGACAGGAAGCACCCTGCCCAAAATAACTGCTGGCACCCCTGCCAATTTAAACCTTGGGTATCACAGCTAACTCCCCTCCCACAGTCAATAGATGTAAACAGATTAAACATTCACAGAGGACTTAACAGGGAATCTCAAATAAAAAAAGGTCTAGAGCAAATCACTAGCAGACATTTGAGAGGAACAAACTGCATTTTGAAAAAAGTACCAAGTTCAGCAAACAGAGGAATTTTCTTTGAGTGCGCCCTAATTTTTCTCTGTGCCTGTCTTCTGGTGTTTATCATTTCCTACAGCCTCCCGATTTCCTACCCCAGACACAGTTGACTGCTCCTTCATATGTCTTGTGTTGAGCCTCTGACTTTATCTTCCTCACATCCACTGCTATCATCTTCCATTTATACCATCTGAATTCTGACACTTACATATAACTAACTATGGACTTATATGCAGTCCCACTTAACTCAGACACTGATAAAGTTAGAAGCAAACTTTGAGGATTTTTAGAATATCAAAACTCAAATTTATTCTTAGACTTCTCAAGGCACTAAGAAGAGGAAATTGTTAGATTTTTAAAAAATTATAACTTTAGAAAGCTACAGGAAGGCAGTATATTTCAGTATGTGTTACTATTTAAGCATATTTTCCAAGGGATTTTACACATATACTTGTGAAGAATAAATATTCACAATGACTAATCTTGCTTTAATTAACACCAAAGAAAATAATACTGGTTGACATGGCAAACTATTTTCAGGTTTTTTTTTTTAACCGTGGCAGTTGCTGTTTAGAAGGCTATGAGAAGAGCAGCAAACATACCTCACCAAGTTCCCTCATTTTCCTCCAAGAATAAAACTGACTAGTTATTTAAGAAAAATGATATGTACATGATACTCACATTTCGTAGCCATCAACTTTTCAAAAGACTGGGCCCACTGTAATGCTTCCTCCAAAGTAAGGCTTTGAAAAGAAACAAAAGGTGCTCATTGCACTAAAATATTCTCAAGCTTTTTCTGAACTAAATAGAAATATGCTATCTTGAAAATAATGCCCAAATATAGTTATACTCTATTTGTGCGTAGTTTTAGATGGAAATTTATTTCACAGTGATCTTTTATGTTTTATTTTTACTTTCTAAGTGATTAGAATTATAAAAATATAAAAGTAGAAAAAACATGAAAATCTGATAAAATGAATTTTAAAAGATAAAGAAGCAGAGTTTTATAATCTCTGTGGCCCAGATTACCACTGTTAATATTTTGATGTATTTCTTCTTAGTTTTTTGGTTGTATGCATGTTTGTGTGCTTTTAACCAAGAAGTAATCATTCTCTGCATATGTGTGTGCATACTTTATATGTGTGTGGGGTGTGTATGTACATGTATATACACACACACACATACATATATATGTATATATACCCTTTTAATAAGCCTTTTATGTCTTCACAATTTATAGTGTTATAATTTATAATTGTAAATTTATTTATTTATTTTTTTGATTAGGGAAATATTTATTCTTTTATCTCTAGATGAGTAATTGTAAATTTATAATCACTGGGAGTCAGTATCATTTATAGTGACCATGAAGTATTGTACAAGGGGGCATTCCATAGTTTACATAATTATTCTCAATGAGTGTTTTGATCATTTCTAATTTGTCACCAGTAAAACCAAATATAACCCAGCTGTCATTGAGCCTTGCCATACCTGCAGTCAAGATAATTCCTTAAGAGATTAACAGAAGCAGAATCAATGCTCCTAAAAAGGTTATACGTTGTATGCCGCTGCCACCAGCAATGTGTTTGCTCATTTATCTATTAGACTCTTAGAGTTTATCCACAAAACCTATTGGCATGCATAACTTTGTATTTATTACGTATAAATATTTTTTTGGTCAGTTATTTGCTCTATATTTTTTTACCTTGACGGTTTTAGTTTTTATCACTGTGAATAATATGTCAAGTTACATTTGACCTAAACATATGAAAAAGGCTGTTTACCATTTTGAAAATATCTGTGGAAGATACTGGCTTCAAGACTTCATTTCTTTCATTTTGGTGGGCTTTTTGAGGTGAATTGGTAAGCGACTGTTCTTCAGAATCACTTTCTTTCCCTCCTTTGAAATACTCAGTCCGTTCATTGCCATTCAGTTTATGATACGTTCTTACTTTTCCTATTTTTAATAACCGCATCTAATCAAAAGCCACTGTAGATACAAGCAAGCACTGCCCATTGGCTATCACATGGTGTAGTTAGCTCAGTACTCAGTGTTGAGGGGACAGCCATCTGCATTAGTAGGTACTTAACACAACGAAAGAAGATTAGTTAAAGAGGTTAAAAAGTAACCTGGGACACAGAAAAATATTGGGAGTCCTAGAAAGGTCAAATATCCTTTGTTTTCTGAAAGTTCAGGTGGTACTTGCTAGTTCTAGATGCACTGTTTGCATCAGCACTGAGGCTTAACAGCGCACTGCTGTTGAGATTGCTTTCAACAGACGTTTCCATGCAACGGTGTCGGACTCGTTGTTCCTTCCTTGTATTAGAACTTTAAAAACAGAAACCTAAAATCACCTTTTCCAATCCATCGAAATGAAAAGTGCTTGGCCAGGTGTCCTGCTGACCTAACTGTCATATAGGAAAGAAGAAAATCTATAGTGTGAGAGGAGATACCGTCACTGTCCTGGGTTAGCTCAAAGTTTGGTGTTGGTGATTGTTGGCAAGGGAGTACCTGTGCCTCTAAGGGTCATGAGTTTATGGAGATGCATTGTGGTTGGGGTAATTATGGTTGGGGGTAAAGCTGTGAAGTAAAATTTGGTTTTGGTTTAATCCCATTTTTGCTTGTAATTTTTCCTGAGTATTTCACCAATTTTATGCTGTCCCGTGACTACCAGTTTCCCTTAGGGTAATTCTAAACATCTTTGTCCCCTCATCCACTGGAGTTTCTAATAACAGACTCCACTTTTGTGTCCCCTCCTTTCTTCTGGACAGAGAGAGGAGCAGGCACCAAACAGGTACGGGAGCATTCTGAGACATCGCAACATTGCGGAGAGAGGAATGAGGAGTGTTTGGAGTCTGGCAGTCCTGGGTTCTGATTCCTGTGCTGGACTTAATAGCTTTTGGTCTAACTTAAAATCTCCAAGCTTCAGTTTTATTATCCACAAAGTTACCCTGAAAATTAAGTTAGGTCAAGAACATTAAGCACCTATCAAATGACTGTTGTCTCTTGGTTTGTGAGGAATGTGAATTCTCTTTCCTTGGCCTTAGCCGGCCCTGATGGTGGGTGTCAGGGCAGGTAGAAGGAAGGCAAGCGTTGATGGTGATGCTCTATGGGAATCGTCAGCAGAAGAGAAGGAAGCTCTTCCCAAACCAGCCTTCTCGTCTTCCTCCTCACACAGGCCCGTGCAGTTCAGCAGCCTCAACTGGTCAGTTGAAATGCTGAGCTTTGGGTCTTCCTGTCTCTCCCACCCACCACTGGAGACTCTGCATCCTCCAAACACAGAGTAGCTGGTTTGCATTTTTGGATATTTGGATACCTCAGGGTGGGAGCCTGCATACCAGGAGTTCCGACTGTAGCTGGGATGTGTGGCCACGACTGAGTCTCCACGCAGATGAGGTCAGGCTCTCAGGTTAACCTAACAGGGATCCTCGGCCTGGGGCTTCTTCAGGGTGAGCAAATCCAGTCAAATTGTTTGTTACCCTCCTCAGGCATTCCTCTTTCCATTTTCATATAGCCGCTGGCCCCACCTGAATGGCTTCATTTTGAGTTATGGCAAAATGTAGAAGAGACCTGGGAGCTTGGTGAGCGTTTGGTTACCCCTCCAGTCTCACCTCTTCCAACCACGGATGAAGGTCTGGCACTTTGTAGGTAGAGGGTTTGAACCATGTAAATATTTTGGATGAAAGAATCTCATTTTAACATATAAAATTTTAACAATATAAGACTTTAAAAAAAACCTAAGAATATTTGTTTGTAAAAGACTCTCTAAAAACATTAAGCTTGCTGAATTCTCAAGTGTAAACCATGAATAATGAAAATGGAACCTTAGTGTAACGCATGATTGCCCTTCTAGTGGAATTACTCATGTGTAAATGCAAATTTTACTTTCTGAGCAAAATATATTAAGACAGCAGTTGAATAAACATACACCTACTTATCATGTGATAAATATACATGATAATGGTAATAGAATTTACATGCTACTTACTTTGAAGGAGGCCTCTTAGAGTCATCTCTGCACATCTTACAAATCCAACAGTTCTGCCTGCTCATTTTTCTAAAGAAGTGCAGCATATACTTAGTATAATCTAGTGATTTAAAATGATTATATATTAGAGTCAATTTCTAAAGAACAGACAAAGTTATAAATCATAAAAAAGTAAGGTTGGGTTCTTGAAGTTAATGGAACACAACCACTGGTGGGGATGGGAAGGAGGGAAGAGAATAAAATGACTTATCTCATAAATATTTTATAGGAATATAGGTGCTTTGAGTTGTGATTTTAGAACTCATCTGGCCCACCCGTTCTCTAATAACAGCTTTCAAAAAATAACAGCTCTCTGAAAAAGATCTTTCCATGTAGGGGCTCCCAGCAATGAATTCACCAACTCCCAAGTCTTCCCACTTTGGATAACGCTTATTTATAGAAAGATCTCTCAATATACTGAACAAGAATTGGCCTCTTTGTAATTAACCAAACAAAATAGTGTAAACAGCCAAATAAAAAAATAAGCCTTTTTAAGGGCGGATGCTGAGTGGAGTGTTGCTTACCTGGCTTTCTCCACTCTGGTCAGTGTAACTTTGACTTTAAAATTCAGGTAGAGGTTAGTCAGCCCAGGCTTTATCGACAATGCACGGCACAGAAGGTTTTTAACTCAGGACTTTGAGGAAAAAAACTCAAACATTTGTTAAAAATGATTAAATCCACACTTTACAATGAGAGCCGGAAATACTTTGCTAAATATATATTCACACTTATCTGCAGTGAGTTATTCAGGATAAAGAGTGAGTTTAATACCAGTCTTTATTGGTTCATGGGAAACATCTGTTGAACACTTGTTATGTCCCAGGTTCTGGCTGCCAGGGGTCTGCATAGGTCCCGTCTTTCCTCTTCCCATGCTCACTAACAAGCAGTGAAAATTCATGTGGTGGGGACTTTGCAACAGGAAGTACAGGGGCCCATGTGTACACATGCGAGGAGAACCTAACCGGACCCGGGGGTGGTTAGAGAAGGCATCCCGGTAAAGCAGTAGCTGAGCTAGAACTACAGGGTGTGCAGGAATGTGCTGAGTGAAGGAGAGAGGCAGCTTGCGCCCAGGTCAGGAGGCAATGGGTAGAGTCCTCGTTGAGGAAATGAGAGGAATGTGGTCACTACATGAGTCCAGAGTGTGGCAGGGAGAGAGCTCGGAGAGAAAGGCTCCAAAGTGTTCATTGCACAGCAAGAACGCGGTGGGAGATGAAGTCATAAGGGTAGAGGCAGAAGCCAAGCACGATAGGCCTTGCACACCATCAGTTTCATAGTAAGAAGCTGAAAAATCATTGAAGGTTTTAAAATATGGAATAGACATGTTAACATTTGAAACTGGTTCTGTAGTAGAACGGATTCTAGGGTGGCCAGGGTGGAATGAGGGAGACCAGTTAGGAGGTGACTGCAGGAGTCCAGGTGAGGGATGTTACAAGCTCCGGTGAGGAAGGTGGCAGTAGCAGTGGTGGGAAGGGGATAGATTTTAGATGTTTTAGCGGAGGAACTATCGGAACTTGTTGATGTATTGACTCTACCCGGTGGGAGAAGGAAAGGAAACAAGTTCAGGTGGAAGAGTTTCAACCTCAAGGTAAACATGGGCAGTTTTCATAAAACATATAAGAGAAGCCAAAAGAAAAGATGAGATGGTCCAGGAGACAGTACAAAACAAGAAGAGCGGGTGGCTCAAGACAGATGAATGAACACACGTGTTTAAGAGAGAGACTGAGACAGAGGGCCCTGCAGGAGGAAAATCAGAATAATATGCTATGACAGAATCAAGGGAGGAGTTATCAAAAGGGAAAAAAAAATGGCTAATTGAGTGTTAGGACCTGGGGAGAGATTAAGAGAGCAAAGGACTGAAAACATCCCTCAGATTTGTGAACAAGAAGGTCATCTATAACCCCAGTGAGAGTGGTTTTAGTGGAGTGGGGAGGGCAGAAACAAGCAGCAAAAAATAAGAGGAAACGGAGACCTGGCCTGCACATCTCTGGGGACATGGTTCATAAAGTCTACACTGCGAGTGATTCAGCCTGAAGTTGGCCGTGGTAGCCATGGACAGAGGGTGAAGACATAGGAGAAGGAGGGAAAATCAGTAGGATTTCAGGTTTCTGAAGACGAAGGAGGAGGTGGGATTCAGAAGGGGGGTGTCGGACTTTGGAGATGTCCCAGTGGAAGCATAGGAGGAAGTTACTGTCCCCTTGTAATCGGAAGGGGCAGGGAAGGCACAGGTGCAGGTCTAAGTATATTTGCAGGTTTGGGGATAAGAACTTATGGGTGCTGTGGTCTGCTGGACTTCATTTTCTGTGTGGGTCTTTGCTGTGAGGAGAACCAAGGGACAGGAAGCTAAATCTACAGGATGGAACAAAATTAGGACTCTTGAGTGCAAATATAGATTCACTGTAGTTTAAGAAAAAGGGAGAGTTTATTCTAGATTCACACTAGTTTAAGCAAAAGGGAGAGTTTATTATAGGGACTATGTTTGTGCAGGTAGATTCTGGACAGCCTTCAATGCTGGGCTCTACCCTGTTGGTAGGGATAATTCATTGAGGTCTTTCAATAATAGTGTGATGAAAATAAGTCTTCTTCTAGAAGGACAAATCTGACTGAAGTTGATTAACACTGAAATAATCGAGGCTGAGAAAACTGTTGCAGCGACTGGCTGTCCTTAACTGATCCTGTGTGTAATTGCACCCTCAAGTTTCAAGATTCCTGTAATCACCTCTAAGATGTGGATTATACCCGATGGCTCTCTGCTTATCTTCTAAGTAGGAGGATGGTAGACAACTTCTTTCTTTCATGTGTCATTTCTGTCAGTGTCGCTGGTCATCTCTGTCTTCTCCTGGGCCTGGACCTGTCCCCCAAGCTGTACTTTTAACAATCTTTTTTTTTTTTTTTTTTTTGGCGGTACGCGGGCCTCTCACTGTTGTGGGCTCTCCCGTTGCGGAGCACAGGCTCCGGACGCGCAGGCTCAGAGGCCATGGCTCACGGGCCCAGCCGCTCTGCAGCATGTGGGATCTTCCCGGACCGGGGCACGAACCCGCGTCCCCTGCATCGGCAGGCGGACTCTCAACCACTGTGCCACCAGGGAAACCCTAACAATCGTTTTTATATCTCATCGTCTCCTCACTTGATCTACTGGATCTATGTGCACACATTGGTGATCTGTGTATCTAAAGTTCATGTCTGTTTATAAGTCATCATATTTTCTTTTATAAATTGAATGCACCTGTTTGACAAAAGCAGAGCAGTCTTAGTGTGCACCACCCACGGAGGTCAGCAGCACAGCAAAGGTGAAGTAATTTCTGGGTGCACTAGAGTTTTGGGGAGTCCCGCAGTTCCTGAGAAGTGACAGGGTGTATTAAAATAATCCTGGGCTCTGAAGCCAAACAGACATATGCTTGAGTTCAGGCTCTTACTAGCTGTGTGAACCTGGGCATATTAATTAAACTCTCAGTTTCCTAATTTCCTCTTCTCTAAAATGGAGCTGTAAATATTAGAAAAATGCATGTGTGCAAAAACTTTCTGTTCCAGTTAATCTGATCAGTCCTTCAGTTTCTTACACTCTGTCCCTCAGGAAATATTTCCTAAGCTCTAATGTATGTACAGGAAGCACACGTTCTGTCAGACTGCACTCCTTCCTCTTTTTAAAGTTCAGCTCAGACCTCATAAGTTCTTCCAATTAATCTTATTCATTCTTCAGCGTGTCAGCACACCCTGCAAATCCTCCTTCCTTCGTTTGCGTCTGCTCTTGTGTTCCTATTTTTCTGTTGTTCACGTATTATGTTAGTAGCTGAGCTTCCAGCATTATAATTAGCTAGGTCTGCTGCAGAGCTTCAGACACATGTGGCATGTGTACCCTATAGAAGAGATGGGGCCGCCAGGAAGGATTTGTTTGGCCAGAAGAGCCCTGGCAAGCCTGAGGGGTAGAGGGGAAGGGACGAGAGGACAGCCCAGCCAGAGCTTCCGCTTATGTACAATTATGCAGGCTGTCCCCCAACCCGGATGCCTGGTCTGGAGGAGAGAAGGGTTGAGATCCACCCACACTTCCCTTTCCAGGCTGTGGCCCCCAAGTGGGGTTTTATCCATGGGGTGGAAAGGCTACCTTTTTAAATTCCAGCAAAGGCTCCATATAGACGAGTAGCAACCCTGTGCTCAGCTACATGACTGATGCAGAGGGAGGTCCTCTGGCCCAGGTGGCTCATTAGTTGGAAAAGGAGTGGAATATAAATATATATAATAATCAAAAATATATACAAATATATAAAAATAATGTTATTTGTATTTCTGACTTTACTCTTACTAGAGTATAAATTTCCTGCTGTTATGTGCAAATGCTATTTGATAATCATGTATAAGTAGTTGTTTAGATGTTGTTGTATTCTAAGTCAAACATTCACAGATTTATTAAATTATGGAATGCCAATAGAATATAATGACATAAAAGCATCAACAATTAAATTAATACTTAGTGACAGAATTGGGTACAAGATGTATTCTACATAGAAAAATCAGACCACAAAATAGTCTTGTTTTATGAAGTTTCCTGGTTTTCTAGTCCATTGAGAAATGCAGCTTGTTGGTTGCTGTCCCAGTGACTGGAACCCTGCTGCTCATCTTCTAAGATTCCTGGGACCGCACATCCCTTGCACACCTGCATACCCTCTTTCAGTTACTGCTGGATTCACTATCACTATGCACCTCCACTTTGCTGGAATATCACAGAACACTCCCCATGTCCTCATAATGCCTCCAGCGTTGAAACCAAGAGATAAATGCACAATTATTTAACCCAGTTTCTGGTAATAGAACAGATTGAACTCCTGAGTTTATTACTTCTTCCAACTGACACTGCTAAAATTATAGTAGAGGAATGTATAAGGCTTAAACATGAAGGAAAAGGCAGATTAAACATGGAGACAGAAAACACAATATTTCAAACGAATTCTGGAAGATGGAAAGCAGACAAAGTAATAGAAATTAAAATTCTCATACCTCCAAAAGGAGAAGAGAAAAGGCAGCCTTTGGAATTTCATCTGACAAAATGAAGAAAATATAATTCACAGTGTGAGGAGAAAGAACTTCCAAAATAGCTAGTGGTTTAAAAGGAAATGTCTGCAGTCCTGCGTTCAACAATATTTATCATTAAGTAGTGCATCCACATCTACAGTTACCAAAATATAGTGACAGAGTGAAGCACTTTCATATTTACAATTGCAAACTTTTTTTTTTTAATTTTATTTTGCGGTACGTGGGCCTCTCACAGTTGTGGCCTCTCCCGTTGCGGAGCACAGGCTCCAGACGTGCAGGCTCAGCAGCCATGGCTCACGGGTCCAGCCACTCCGCGGCATGTGGGATCTTCCCGGACCGGGGCACGAACCCGTGTCCCCTGCATCGGCAGGCAGACTCTCAAACACTGCGCCACCAGGGAAGCCCTACAACTGCAAACTTTTAAGAAATATTTTTGGTGATTCCAAAAGGAGTAAATTCTAAAAAAAATTTAAAGTATAGTTCTTCACAACTAGAATTTGATTAAAATTCCTGTTGATAAACTCATTTTTATTTTGCTTATAGTTAAATCCAATTAAGAACATTTGCAGTGAAATTATACCTTTCAGATTAGAGCACACATGGTCATTTACTGGTAAAAATATAAATGAGCCTCAAATATTCCACAGAACTACAATTCTGTTTTGGCAAGAAAAGAGTTTCCTGTGAAAGAATGACTTAAACTGATGAGATATAGAATTGATTTAAATTGGAGAAACTCACCAAGCTTCACATCAACAATAATCATTTTTTCCTCATATTAGTGGTTATGATATGTGGAAAAATTCCATTGACCTAAAAATAAAATAATAAGAAAAACAAACAAAAAAAATATTGTGTGCTTCCTGGAGAATGCATGTTTGGCAAAGATTTCTGTAAATTCCCTGCCTTACATTTTTTTTTTTTTTTGCGGTACGTGGGCCTCTCACTGTTGTGGCCTCTCCTGTTGCGGAGCACAGGCTCCGGACGCGCAGGCTCAGCAGCCGTGGCTCACGGGTCCAGCCGCTCCGCGGCATGTGGGATCCTCCCAGACCGGGGCACGAACCCGTGTCCCCTGCATCGGCAGGCGGACTCTCAACCACTGCGCCACCAGGGAAGCCCCCTGCCTTACATTTTAAGCAAATATTTTTTCCACTTTGTAAGTGCTGGATTATGGTTATCTACATTTTTGATTTATTAACTCCTTATTTAGAATTTTATTAGTTTCATACATTGATATCATAAAAATTCCTATACTTTTTATTTGTATTTTCCATTGCTTTTTCTTTAAATGTTTTATCTTATTTAATATTATGTATTAATTTACCTAGCTTTTTTTATTTTTCGATATCCTCGTGGTAAAACTAGTGTGCATTGTTACTATCTAAGCATAGAATATTTGGAACAAGTTTAGGCATCCGTATGATTTTACCTCCAATGTTTTTTCCTGATTATTTTAAAGAAAGAATATATTTTATCTATGAAAGCCAATTCTTTGAGTGGTTATAAATGCATTAGTTATTAATTGAGTTAGATATATAATATGCCAGGAATAGATTCAAGTTTCCTCTAACATTTAAATGAAATCTTTCTCAAAGTGATATGAAAATAAATAAATTTTCTTAAATTGAGCCTTTTGACATATTTAAATGTTCTTATTACCTGGTAGGCAGTTGACATTCTGTTCATATGTAATGTTGTCATTTGAATGTGTTTATTTTATAATGTGACATGTCACGTAAGATTTAGAAAAACCTAGAAAAATTTTTTATTTTAGTGAGATTTTTGGCTGTCATAGCACACAAAATTCTTGCCTTTTAAGAAACAAGTAATTTGGGCTTCCCTGGTGGCACAGTGGTTGGGAGTCTGCCTGCCAATGCAGGGGACACGGTTTCGAGCCCTGGTCTGGGAAGATCCCACATGCCGTGAAGCAACTGTGCCCGTGCACTACAACTACTGAGCCTGTGCTCTAGAGCCCGCGAGCCACAACTGCTGAAGCCCGTGTGCCTGGAGCCTGTGCTCTGTAACAAGAGAAGCCACCGCAACGAAAAGTAGCCCCCGTCACCGCAACTAGAGAAAGCCCACGCGCAGCAATGAAGACCCAATGCAGCCAAAAATAAACAAATAAAATGAATAAATTAAAAAATAAATAACTTAAAAAAATAAAAGTGAAAAACAAGTAATTTGTGCCATAGTTGTGCTTAGGCATAACATTAAAGAATGAAGAAATTTCATAAAATCAAGTTAATACTTCATAGAAACCGTCTAACAACCTACACTAGAAATCAGTACAGCTAATTAAATGATGGAACTAATCATTGGTAATGCGTAATTTTTGAAACAAACAATTCTGAAGTTCCTGATTTTATAATGTATCTTTATCTAAACATATATACACACATACACACAAGAAACACATAAAATGAAAGACCATACTCTAAACTTTACTGCTCAATTTAGAAGCTTCGTTTATACATGAATGACTTTTAAGTTTTAAGTATTCAAAGCCTAGGCCACACAAATGTGTGTTTACTAGTTCGTTTCTTTGTTTCCCTTAGAAGAAACCTGCTAACACTTCTGCTTTTGAAATAAACATCCACTAGTCATTTATATCAAGCGAACATTATTGTATTCATCAACTATTTTATAGAATCTCATACTTACAAATATATGCCGTAGAGTAGTCCACCATGCTAAATTCTATTTCCTCCCTGTATGATCCTTTTGAAATCAGGTTCTGAAATTCCCTAAGACCCGCAGCATCTTATTTTTGCTGGCATAAAAGAACTTGACTGTCTCAATAATTACCTTCGATGGCACTCTGGCCTCAGTACCGAATGTTCTGTTTTTACACACATATCTATGCAAAGAGAGGTTTTGTTGAATATGGAAATCAGTGCTGGGGGATGCAATGTGTTGCTGATAAAGAGGTCTTATCTAACATTATTAGCCCATCTGAAGTGATCAGATGATTGGAAGCGGTAGCTCAGCTCCATGAAATCTTCAATGTAGTAGTCAGCCTTTTTTGCTCCAAATAATTCATTTTTGTAGTTTTAGAAAATGTATAGCTTAAAGTAAAATCCCCCTTTAAAAAAAAAAAGACAGGGAACCGAATACCAATAAGTCGGCTACCACAGCAAACACTTGTTGTCAAATTATTGAGAATCATTAAAATCAATCTGGAATAGTCAAATTACTAAGGACTTGTAACAATCGAAAGATCTAAAGAGGCCTGTTTTCTAGCTAAACCTTTCTAGTTCTTTCAACTGGTCCTCATAGGGCAGTTTTTAGACTTTCCTGCATTCTCCAGTTTGCTAAAACACCTGTTAAAATCTTAACTGAGCTCGGTGCTGCAGATGTGGACTGGTGAATGCAGAGGATGGTGAGATTGCCAGTGCCGTTGTCCTGTGCCTCCCGTAACTGTGTGTGGGGGTCAGGGGGAGGGTGATTGATAAGAGGGGGAGAAACAGAGTGGTGGCGGTGGAGGAATGAATGCTAAATAAAACAGCAGGAAAGATCAGGCTGTGGTTGATGGAGTGTTTCTTAGTAGTTAGAAGCCTAATGATATAGAAGAGTACCTTTACGTGTATTCTATGATTTTGAGGTTTAAACCCAGGGAAATTGACTCTGTCAAGCTTAAAGGGTAAGTTTGGGAATAGAAAAGGCAGACAAACTTCAGGAAGTCAGGAGCTGAATAGATGTAGCAATGGTGCAGGGAATAAAGGGTGGGGTTTGGATTAGTTGGGAAGGATCCAGGTTGTTTGTTGAATGCAGTCATTTTCATAGGCTTCTCGTCATCCAGTTCCTTCCCCAGCTCGGGGCATTTGAGACTCTCCCCAGGCATTGAGCCTGGGATTCAGGAATGACTCCTCTTTCTCATGGTTTGGGTGCAAGAAGCAGACAGGAAGATTCTGAAAGTGACACCCTGAACGAGTGGCCGTTTCAAAGCCTATTTAACAGAACAAAACTGGAGCATCTTCCTATGGAGTGAAAACTGGGTGTCAGCAGGGGCTGGGAAACAAGCCATGGAGGGACGAGTAACAGGATGGGTAGGTAGAAGGCAGTCCTGGAAGAATTCCAGAACAAGGTGTAGATGCTTGTGACAGATTTCTTACCATTTGTGGTGTCTCTGGAAAAGGGTAGGTCAGGACAATTGATGGGGTTGGAGCATTGTAGGCTACCTTTTTTTATTTTTTTTCTTCTTCTTGCATTACGCAGGCCTCTCACTGCTGTGGCCTCTCCCTTTGCGGAGCACAGGCTCTGGACGTGCAGGCTTAGCAGCCATGGCTCATGGGCCCAGCCGCTCCGCGGCATGTGGGATCTTGCCGGACCGGGCCACGGACCCGTGTCCCCTGCATTGGCAGGCGGACTCTCAACCACTGCGCCTGGGTTGGAGCATTGTAATACTTGGTGCCTAGGCGGCTGTGACTGATTCAGTGATGTCAGGTCAGGGCAGGTACCAGGATCCTTGTGCTTTTGCTGGTGCAGCTCTGGAATGCCCTTGCCTTTGAGAGGCTGTTTTATTCCTGATTAACTTCGATCTGCACATTCTGCATAACCACTTTTACTCTACTTCTGTTTCAGCCAAAGTTTAAGTCCAAAGTAACACAAGTTCAAATGTGCACAATCAGTGAATATTTAATATTTTTGTATGGTTAAAATCCAAAATGAACTTCATATGAACAGAATAAAGAAATATTGGATATTGGTTATTGATGGTGGTGGTTGTTTAAGAAATAAGCCTACTATTTACAGTGCATCCTACTTAAATAGTTGTTGCCATTCGTTCGTACGGTAGCACTTTATAATATATTCTGGAACCAAAAGAAACCTCTAGTGACTTGACTAGTAGGCACTGGTGAGTTCTTCAGTGAAACGTATCCAGTAGTCGACAGTGTGTGGCAGTGTTTTCATTCCCATATAGGAGAGATTTTCCCACCTGTCCACAAATATAATCACCTGCTTTGAGACCCTGCGGAATGGCTGCTACACTTACTGCTGTGGAAAGTTTGCTGTTCAGATTGAAGTACAGACTTTTATTTTCTACCCGCCTACAGAGGTATATTTCTTTTCAAACCAAATTTTATAATCATATTCAGCAGCTATTTCTAGCTGTGTTCACCCAATACTTAGGAAAACTTATTTAGAATGTTTTCATTTCCTTTAACTAAACTGAAAATTAAGTGGTTAGGTAATGAATTATGAAAACATTTACAGTGATGCTTAAGTACTGTATAAAAATTGCTAATAATTCCTGTTTACTAATCTAAAAAGACAAACAAAAAGAAAAGTGTACTGGAACAATCTGTCTAAGACAGTCTTGGATGATGTGAATGTCACATCGTCTTTTTAGTCTTTAACAGAAGCTTTTTTTTTTTTTAAAGCAATTGTTTTAGCTTTACATTCTTTCATTAAAGGATTTAAAAATATTTTATTCAAGTTCTTACTTACAAAGACACAGAATTTTTACTAAAAAGTTAGGAAGCATTTGAGTTCTGTGTACCTTGTTCTGATAGTACCTTGCTCCAAGAAACCACCCAGACTACTAGTCTCTTAGCCACAATCCTCACTGTATCACCAAGTAAGAGATGAGGCCCTTTTCCTGGGGTGACCAGATATTTGTGATCTGCATTTTGTGAGGATCCGTTGCCTTTCCCAGATCCTGAGACGTTCCTCTTTGTTTCTGGGTATTTACCCCTTGTTCCACCTGTGCCCTTGGCTCAGGATGACCGGGGCCGCTCCTGCTTTCCTTTAACTCTGCCCCCTTAGCCTTGCACTTGGTCCTTTCTGCCTGCACTTCCTTCCCATGTTGCATCCTTGCAGAGCAGGGATCTGTCATGATGGACTCAAGGTCCACGTCTTAGAGTGTGGCCCTACATCTGCCACGAGACCTGACTCACCCCCTGGTCTTGTCAGCTCTGGCTTGCTACTGACTTAGACACAATCTAACTTTGGCTTCTCCCCTGTGTGAGCCAGGAGCATAGTGACAACATAAATTAGAAACAGTCAACTGAGCACCCGACACTGTTGCCAGGACAAAATGCACTTAAATAGCAATTAAAACTAACATCAATTTTGTCTGCATTTATTCAAATGACTGACTCTAAAGATGCCTTTGTTACAGTTATGGTTCTCCCAGCCTATAAAGCTCAGTCACTAACGCCCGATCATTACAGTCTCCATGTGACAGCTGCTCTGAATCCATTCTCTGGGCCTTCCCAGGAAATCAGTAATGCTGTCAGGATCCTGATCTCCAGTTCGTTATTACAAAGCAACAGCAGCCCTACTTGGTTTCCCTTTCTCCTGAGCGCTTAGTGGTCTCATCCTGTCCTTTCAGGGGATCAGTTAGAATTTTATTGTTTTCCCCACTGTATTTAAGGCAACATTAACTTAGCTAGGAAAGCAATGTTCTTTTCCTAGAAAAAAGAAGACAGTGCACAGTTGTTTAATTGGACTGGGACGCATCTATTAGCTTTTTTTCTACGTTCACATCGCTGATCTGGTTATCTCTGCTTGGGGTTGAGGGTACATCCCTTTGAAGATTTGCATAGGCCCTGTCAGGTGTCCCCAGGCCCTTCCAACCCAGGACTGCTTTGTTATTTTTTGACTTGGGGTTGAGGGGGCTGGTTCCTGGGCCACACAGTTAGGGTAAATTGAAATGATAAATCCAGGAAATCACACACCTGGTATTATGCTGAATCCAACAAGCTTGCTTCATCTTGTCCTCAGTCTTTGCAGGTAACTGGTTTTCCAGTCCACTCTCTCAATGAAGATGCAGCACTTTGAGGGTCCTTGGCTCACCTTCGTACCTGATACAGCCTGGGATCTCTTTTTCTGGCTTTCAAAGGAGTCCTAAGAGCCAGCCCTCTGGCTGAGTTCAGCTGTACATTTCATGCTGGTTTGCAGCTCTGCTCTGGTTTTCCTTGGGGATTTCTGTTACTTTTTGTGAGCTCAACTATGCATTTAAATGGGGGTATTTGTTTATGTATATATATATTTCTAGCATTTCTAGGTGTCTGGTAGTGAGATCTTTCAAGATATGCCTTGTCTCCTATAATCCATATTTTCTTTTATGTGAAATGTGATATATTTATTTTTTAACAAAGTCAAACTCAATGAAATATCAAGGAAGCTGGAACTCCAGTAGTCCCTTGTTATCACAGATGGAAACCACCATTATGTGCTTCTTTAAGTGAGAAATACCTTAGACATACTGGGCCCACTGGGCATGGTTGCAAAGCTGAGGCCTGTCTGGTTTCTCATCACCTAAACAATTCACTTCACTGCCCTTATTCTTTACATAACCCTGGCGCTTTCTGAGAAGTGTATGAGTTTTCAGCTATAGATGGGTGGAACAAACACACCTGGGCCACATTTCCTATGTTTTGTTTAAAAAAATTTTTTTTTTTTTTAAATCACAGAGATTAAAATGGCTCTTCTGCAGATCACTATTTCAAAACTTGCTGACAATCTGGAAACAAAACAAATCTGTCCCCAGGGCATTGGTGAATGGTGATGAATAATAGCTCCATGCCACTCCAGGAGGTCTGTGTGGTGTCCAGGGACTCAGGGAAACAGCTGGCTAGGTAGTGGCTCAGAGACAAGGGCAATCTGAGAAGAAATAGGTCCTTGAGTCGGTTGGTAGGCAGTACATCGAAGGGTGGGGAACTTGGGGTCAGCCTGCATGGATCTCCCTCCTGTACCAAAGGAACCCCTGCTTTTCTCACACATGCTTCAGCTGCATATGTGGACAGAGCACCGAGACTGGTGTAGTAGATGCTCAGTAAATATTTGAACAATTAATGAATATATTCCCTTTCCAACAAGATTCATCGAAAATAAAAACTACCCTTAATGTTCTTTTGACCAATTTTCACTTATGATTAAATCGTGAAGTTTAGGGCGAAGGATTATATTGCACAAGTTTTCCTATCACAAGCCTTCCTCAGAGACAGTCCTGTGTCTTCCCTGTAGCCTTTTTATAACCTATAAATTAGTGTAGTAATTAATGAGAGATGTCAGCAAATGCTAAGCTTTGTAAGTATAATTTACTCAAATATGTGTTTTTTATGAAGCATGCAAATTTGAACAATGGAGTCCTTATGAGTCTCTCAAATAAGGAACTAGAATAAAACACAAAGCAAACACTTGTCTTTGGATCTGAAAAATGACAAAATGAAACTACATTGTAAAACCTTTGGAAGGACATGATAAGCGAGCCAAATGAGTTAAAACATGTTTAATTTTTATGGAAAGCAAGGAATTTAAAAAATGGCAATCCCAGACCTTTAGAAGTCTACTTTGATGTGCTTTCCTCCATTAAAAAACAAACAAACAAACATATTTTTCCTCCCACAAGTTTGAATATTTGGGGTTTGCTTTAGCAACTGTAAAACTAGTCATTCGAATAAGTGTTTTGTTTTGTTTTTTAAGATATAGAAAATCTATGCTTAAAACATTTTTACATAAAGGAAAAGTAATTTGGCCCAAAGAAAATTATGTCCAAAGGAAAACGAGCAGCATTGCCATTATAAAAGATACAATCTTGGGGTCCTAGAATCCTGGAAGGCATCCTTAATACAGGACATCAGAGCAATGGAGATTATTGCATGATTTTTATAGATGAAGCCAAGGGGCCGAATAGGAGTTAGACAAGGGAGACTGAGACACAAGAAAGTATGACTTTAGTTTGGAAAAGAAAAATTTGGGGCTGTCATCACCACATCCATTTTTCCCAAACATACTTTCAAATAATACAGAAAATAATATTTAATAAAACATGAAATTTGTGTTAACTTTACTGAAAACTTTCAAATACAATAATATGGGAAAGATGGCATTTTTTTCAGGTTAGTGGACATTTATCCCTTCTTATTGCTTTTCTAAGTAGGCAGAGGGTAAACAAAAGTGTGAAAATTATATTAATTGGTTGTTTTCTTCATACCTTTGCTGAACAGCTTTCTGAAAGAGACAACAAGGGTGAAATTTCTGTTTTTAAATCTTGGTATTGTCTATGTAAGGAGTTGAAGAGCTTGTACTAGAGCTGCTTCTCCAACCGCATTTTAAAGTAGAAATTCTATCACAGAAATTGAGAGTTTAAAGCAACTTTGGAGATAATCTAGTTGAAAGCTTTCATTTCATTGACAAAGAAACTGATCTCTTTTGCATTGTTCCAAATCACACTAAACTCAGGCCTCCTGAGCCCTGAGCTTTGTGCTCTTCCTACATCCCTTTTCTGATTTCCTTCTGATTGAGGACTAGAGAATTGTACCTCTTTTTCCTTTTTTTTTTTTTTTTTTTTTTTTTTTTGCGGTACGCGGGCCTCTCCCATTGCGGAGTGCAGGCTCAGCAGCCATGGCTCACGGGCCCAGCTGCTCCGCGGCATGTGGGATCCTCCCGGACCGGGGCACAAACCTGTGTGCCCTGCATCGGCAGGCAGACTCTCAACCACTGCGCCACCAGGGAAGCCCATATCTTACATTTTTATTTCAGTTTTTATGTAGTAACCGAGAGTTTTCAGGCACACGTGCCTAGATGTCTACCCCTCCCCCCACTTCTTTCTTTACCAGAAGGACATGTGGCACAGATGCTATAGTTATACAAGTCCTGCCCCATTCTTGCTGCATTATATTCACTGTAATTAATTCATTTCATATTGAGAACTTGGCGTCTCCACTGGATTGTTAGTAACATGGTTTCCTGAGTTGAATAAATAGAATGTAATGCTTCTAAATCTAAGTTATCTGTCTCAGATGATGCAGTTTGGGCATCATTCTTTGATGAAACACAGTGTATGCTGCCTACTACCAGAATATGTAAAATATCTGACAGAAAATACAGATTACAGGATGATTATTCATATTGAAAACAGTGGTTTATTTTACAAAAGAATTCTTTAAGGATTCCCTCAGTGAATTCCTCTAGTTTAAATTTCTGAAACTCAGCTGATGCTCAGTGTTTCCAGAACATAAAGCAAAACGTACTTGAATTGAATGACACATGAAAAACACCCAGACTTTTCTAAATAACGCCAGCAATTCAAAATGCTGGTTATATTGGATGATGTGAGCAATGATGTACAGTACTTAATAATATAATTCTTATTTTATTTTTGCTTTCTGCCAAGGCCCTGTGTTGTTTGGTAGGATGAATGATACTATCTGGAGATTAGAAACAGATTTAAAATTGCTGAATTGCAATGCCTAGAAATACCCTGGAGAGTCAAACATGCCTGAGGAAAGAGGGTCAAAAAACCTATTATGAAACAGTGGTAATTAAGGAATATTCCACATAGGTCTGTTTTGAGTCAAGCGGTACTGCAAAGGGGCTTGCATGGCTTTATTTTTAGGCTGAAGTTTATTGATTCAGGTTGAGGCCTCTGCTAATTAGCAGAGCTGTTCTTAGCTGACAAATGTGCATTTGGTTCTAGAGAATGAGAAATTAAATGTTTCGTCTGTCTTCCTGGAGAAAGGAGATGGATTACTCTGCTGAGGAGACTTTCTCCAGGCTTAAGCCCCACGTCTAGGTGGGCCACGGGCAAGGTTACTTGACAGATGCTGGGATTCACACAGTCCACACACACAGAGTTCCCCTGGGCCGATCAGTGACGAATTCCTCAGGGCAGTGCAGCCAGGGTTCCAGAGGCCACGCTTGAAATGAGGATGTGGGGATTAGGACCTTCCAGGTGACACAGCGCACAATTCATCTGGTGAGTTAACTAGCCAACTGCTTGGTCTCTGAGGGGCTGTGACAGGATGCAGATGGCAGTGGCGCGTGGGACGAAGGGATTGGCAGACAGTGGCTGGGGGCTGCTGTAGTGGCGGGGCGGCAGTCCAGGTGCAGGAAGACACAGGCCATGCATCTTTAAAGGTGTTCAGAGCTCAGGAAGAAGAGACACAGGGCCCAGGGCTTGCTTTAATGCTCTGCTGTCATGGTCTTAAAATTCTTCACAGTTGTGTTGTTGTTGTTTTTTTTAATCAAAGGGCTTTTTGTTTTCATTTTGCTCTGGGCCTCACAAATTCTTTAGCTGGTCTTGCTGGAAGGGGAGAGAAAAGATCAGGAGGTAGAGACCAGAAGGCAAATTTTGTGCAAATTCCAATCTGTGCTGTGGAGAATTCTGTTCTCTATAATGGGGTTTAGCGAGAAGGCATTTAAATAATCCTCCTGACATCATGATGTCGATGAAATGTCTGGGGGGCATTTGAGCCCGGATTTGCTGAGAGGGGAGAGGCCGCGTAGTGGAGCTGATAGTGATGCTTACGGTGGAGTGAAGGGCAGCTTCGAATGTCACGTGGGGGGAGCAGTCAGGTTAGGGGGCGCGGGGGGGGGTCTCAGAGGAGGAAGTGCAGCAGTGGCCGCTGGGGGAGAGGTCCATAGCACGGGCCGTCCAAGTGGCCTGGGCCGTTGCGGTTGACCTAATTAGGAGGCCTGAGGAGTAAAGACAGTTTGCAGCGTTCCATGGCCTTTGACTTGCTTGGTGCTCAAGAGAAAGTCTCTTGACTTGCAGTGTCTCAGATTCCTTATCAGTAGAAAGATGTTTTATCCTAGCTGCTCTCAAATACTAACAGTTTAGTGTGATAGCATCTGTCAGGTGCTTGAGCCCTGGGCGATAGGTGCTTTATCAGTGAGTACAGTGGTCTGTTCCTGGCACCAGAAAGTGAATTTGGGGTCTAGCAGAGCTGCCTCGGAGGATGTGGTTTGAGGAAGTTTAGGAGTTCAAGTGTTGTACTTAGCAGTTGTCCAGGGAGACAGCTTATATGCAGTAGCCACCGTCCTCTCCCCCAAAGCTCCTGTGTATTATCTAGTTGTATTTCCTCACCAAGTTAAGTATGGGGTCAGACCCCGACATTCATTCTCTCAGGTCTTGTGGCTGGGCCCTGATTAATCTAGAGGATTCATAAAAATAATAGCCTGTGGCCTCTCAGGGGTATTACAGATAATTTAGTTCAACTCCTTAAATTTTCAAATGACAAAATCAGAAGAGAGGAAGGTCATGGGTGGCCCAGGTGGCACAGCTAAGTGTGCAGAGCCGTGTCCAGCGACCAGATCTTTTACTTCTGGTCCAGGTAATTTCCCTGACATCACACGTCTTCTGGGCAGTCAGGTCCGTAGTCGCTATATTTGAGGAGTTCTGTTGCATTCTGTGTTTACACATGTCCCAAGGTTATTATGGAGTGCTTATTAATCAGAGTAATAGTAACAGTAATAAGTACCATTTACATAGGGCCTGCGATGGGTACAGTGAGCTCAGCACTTCACCCAATCCTTTCAGCCACCTTTAGAGGTAGATCTTATTATTTTCACTTTTCAGAAGAGGAGATCGGGGCTCAATGTCACATGGCTCTTAATTAGGTAGATTTTAGGTTTCATCAGCCTTCTAGCAGTTTTTAGCAGCTGTTCATCTCTGACAGGCTCCAGTGCATTTAGTGGGTGGGGGCCCTTCCATTCCATCCTTCTCTGCTGAGAAAGAACTAGGGTGTGCATTAATTCATGGCATTTAGTTTCATTATTTTTTCCAGTTGATGAAGATTTAATCCAGGCGAAAGAAATAGAATAGAAGAGCTACAAGGGTGCCACTTTATGGAAATATTATGGTGATGTATGTATTCTGATTATAAGAAAGGACGATATTTGAAGTCAGTTTAAGCAGACCCGCCTAGAAATTGCTAGGTTGTGCTCGCCCAAGATGTTCAGGATTTAGGCCACAAGTCAGAATGTGCATATTCACCCCTCTGCCGGCTGCAGAGCAGAGAAGAATAAGAGGAGTGTGGCGATGTCCCCCGGTCTGGGGAGGGTTGGAGATATGGCGGGCCCCCTCCTGCAGCTCTTTGCCAAACCCGTTCAGAAGCAGAGGACGTGGCCCCTAGACACGAACTCAAGGCCCTCTGTCACCGCTGTCATCCATGTTAAACAGCAAAGCCAAGCGGCCTTCATTTACCTAAACTCGTGTTGTTTTTTCCCCTGTAAGCTTTTCGGTCAGCTAAGGCTGCTGTAAGTACAGTGAAGTGTAAAATAGCCACACAGGTTCCTGTCTGATGAGTGGAGGGCAGGTTTCTCATCACTCCCCAGGGACCCCTGACAATGGGAAATTGACCTTGTGAGCCTTGAAACTTTTCCACTCACCAGCCTGTATGTCTTGTATTATTTTGCCTTTTAAAATTAGCATGCTATTTTAGAAAATGAAGAAAGCAGGCTTCAGAAGCATCACAGGGCATCTGCTTTACGGAAACTGCATATCAGTCCCTGTCTCTTCACACTGAGTTTTAATTTATTACCAAAAATGGGAAAATATGCAAATACAATACCTGTGTATTGATTATGCTTTTATCTTGAGGTCCTTTTGTATATCTAAATGATGGGCATTTGTGTGTAGATTTGACTCCTGTTTCTCCATGTGACTCTGCTTGTGGATTCTGGACTGTGGCATGCCCTAGAAGATGTGGTGATTCACTTAGATGGTACCTGGCACCCTGTACTATGCCCCAGCACTGGGCCATGACATAGATTTTATGTTAATAACAGCCATACTTTGTAGGTACTGAGTTTTCTCTGCAATTTGAAGGTACCAGAGGAGTGACGGTGTCTGTTCTGATGCCATCGGCGCCCCTCATTTGTGCCCTACGAGCATTCTGTGCTTATTTCTGCGTTTACTGGGCTTCTCACAGGCCTGCATTTGCATGTGCAAGGGCCTGGCTCCTTCTCTAGACTCTAAGCTCTTTGAGAGCAGGGCCCGTGCCAGTCTTGTTCATTATTGGGTCCTCAGAGCAAATTAGTGCAAAGCCCTCAGTGGGCACTCAAATAAATATTTGTTTAATTGATTTGATACCTTTAATTCAATATTATTAGTACCTTTAATATGCCAGGCATTGCAAATCATGTCTTAAACACATTTTCCCATGTAATCCTCACAATAACCATTCAGGGTTGTTGTTGATCTTCATATTACAGATAAGGAATCTGGAACTCACATAGGGTAAGCAGCCTGCCCAGGTCATCCAGCTGAGCTATGTAATTTGGAGCTGGGCCTGAGTGACTGCACATCACTCACCTTCTCTGCTACACCACACTACTCTGTGTGTTAGAAGGTAGAGTGATATAAAAATCACTCCAGATGCTGACGGAAGCATGCAAAACATGAGAGCTGGGGAGGTGTGTGGATACACTGGCAAAAGGACATTGGTAAAGAGATGTGTCCCCTTCGAAATTTTCACAGAGAAGTTCTTTTCATTGAGGAGAAGTATTTTTTGCTCCTTAGACAAGGAAACTGGATAAGGCATGTTTGTTCATTGTTTCTGCCATTTGAATTGATATACATGGATATTGTAGTTATAGGTAAGGATGGCATAACCGTTACTATTTGATTTAATTGATGTTATTGAGCCCTTTCTAATTCTGAGGACGATACTGGGTGAGGTTGAGGGCTGGGAGCAGAATGGAGACTACAAGGTGGTACAAAGTACCTCTTATTTTCACAAGCTTGTAGTATAATGAGGAGTAAGAAAAATAATCAAGGTACTATATAATAAAAGAGGACATAATAAATGTGGAAAAAGTGGTTCAATGTAGAAAGGGTATAAAAGGAATAAAAAATTATATGTGATTGGTGATAGAAATATACTATGGAAGGGGTGGTACTGGGATAGTTCTTGAAAAATGGGTGGGATCTAATAATTGGACATTTGAAGATGATGAATGACATGGTCTCTGCTTTCAAGAACAGGTAAGACTCCTTGGCAGAAATGAGTACCGAGTGAGCATCAATTGGTCCAGAGAATAGTGGACTAGAGAAAGCAATTTCCATTGCATCATTATTACAGTAGCTGAGATATGGAAGCACCCTAAGTGTCCATGGATAAAGAAGATGTGTTTTACACACACACACACACACACACACACACACACAAGGGAATACTACACAGCCATAAAAAGAATGAGACCTTGCCATTTGTGACAACATGGATGGACCTGGAGGGTATTATGCTAAGTGACGTAAGTCAGACAGAGACAAACACTGCATGATTTCACTTCTATGTGGAATCTAAAATACAAACGGACATACACAACAGAACAGAAACAGACTCATAGATATGGAGAGCAAACTTAGGGGTACCAGAGGAGAGGGGAGGTGGGAAGGAGAAACAGGTGAAAGGACTAAGAGGTACATACTTCCAGCTATAAGTCACAGGGATATAATGTACAGCATAGGGAATATAGTCAGTAATATTGTAATAACTTTTTATGGTAACAGATGGTTACTAGACTTATAGTGGTGATCAGTTGTATAAAAGTATCAAATCACTGTGTTGTACACCTGAAACTAATATAATAATTCAATTAAAAAAAGAAATAATTACGCAAGATAATATTGAAAAGATGATGTGGGACTGTGTCTTTCTAGGGGAAATAGTAAAGACTTCCTGTATGGGTGACCAGCAGCCCAGGAGCCTGCGTTTTAGATTGTGTTGATCTGGCCCTTAAAAGTTTGTTCCAGGGCTTCCCTGGTGGCGCAGTGCTTGAGAGTCCGCTTGCCGATGCAGGGGACGTGGGTTCGTGCCCCGTTTCGGGAGGATCCCACATGCTGCGGAGCGGCTGGGCCCGTGAGCCATGGCCGCTGAGCCTGTGCGTCCGGAGCCTGTGCTCCGCAAATGGGAGAGGCCACGGCAGTGAGAGGCCCGCATAACGCAAGAAAAAAAAAAAAAAAAAAAAAAAAAGTTTGTTCCACAAAAGGATCCAAAGGGGGCTCTAGAGACACACATAAAACTCAGTTAACATAAACTCCTCTGGTTCAGTGACTCAGTCTTCACGGGGACTCAGGATGCTTGAGTATGGAATCCACACTGTCGGGAAAAGGAAAGGATTTTTCCCTAAACAGCGCAGTGTATTGTCACACTACTCATCAGAGTTGGCAAAGGAGAATCAGGCAGCATTTAGGTTGGATTATATTGAAATCACGTCAGAGACTGAATAATTAAAACCACTTTAAAGGGAAGTTTGATTTCCCTCTTGCAACGCGCATATGACTCTGGCACAGAAACATTTTTCAAGTTAAATTATGTTTCATTCTCCATTTACGATTTGTCATGGTAAATAATCCTTTCTCAAATGGCAGTGTCTTGAACGTAAAAACAAGGCGGGTGCTGTCTGAATATTAGTTAGTCAGTCCGGCATGGGATCAACTAGCTTTTCCTTAGATGGAGATTGTAAAACTAATAAAGTAACATACATAAACCAACACTAGGAATGTTTCCATGGTGAGGATGGCCAGAGACACTTTTGCTAATAGAAGAAAATGGGATGGATAGTAAAGATGTTAATTAGATGTACTATGGCAGCAGCTTTTTTTTTTTAATAGCCCTAAGCCTTCACCATTCTACATGTCTACAGCTCTGTGTTGCTGGCTATGAAAATACAAATCATGTAGAGACCTATGTTATTAAAAATTTTCAACAGTTTTATTGAGAAATAATTTATATACCATAAAATTCACTCATTTTGATTGTAAAAGTCAGTGATTTTACTAAATATGTACAGTTAGTCAACCAACACCACAATCTAATTTTAGAACATATCCATCACTCCCCAAAGATCACATGTGTCCACTGCAGTCTCTCTCCAGACCCTGGCAACCACCAGTCTACTTTCTGTCTCTATAGATTTATCTTTTCTGGGCATTTCACAATAAGTTATCCTTGATTGAATTCTGTGTTAGAGACTAGTTATCCTTGATTGAATTCTGTGAGTTAGAGACTATGGGGAATATATATATATATATATATATATATATATATATATATGTATGTATATTTCTTTAAAGAGTAAGGCATATTTCCTGTTTCTTAAAATCTGACAACTAAGGAAGGTGAGATTAACATTATTATTTCAAAAGTGAATCATAAAATTAAAGGTTATATTCTGTATAGAGACTAAAGGTAATGAACTAAAAAAGGGCAAGAGCTATTCATGTAGAGATGCAGAAATGAAACAAATAAATTAGACACCAAGACAGTTCACCTGAGATGTCCAGTTCATTTAGATAAAAATGTTTGATTGAATAATGTGATAATCTCTCTCTTTGTTTTTCAGTGAGGAAATAAATACTTATTAGCACCATGTTAAGTCCATCCTGAGTTGTAGGTGATCTTGATTTTAAATTTTGGACATATTGGCATAGATGTTTTTCTGAGTTGGAAGGCCACCTAGTGCACATCACATTGAATCCTATCCTGGCCATATGTGTACGTGCAGAAAGCCTGCTTGGCAAGTACTGAGAATTCCCAGGCTGCCGGTGTCATATCACACTCTACCAGTGGGTTGTCCTTGCGGAACAGGGTCACTGTTCTCTCTTGCTGTGGTCAATACTTGGGGAGGCTATCTTTGTCAGACTGCATGTGTTTCAAAGAAAGTGGGTGTCTTTTTAAAGAAAAGTAGATTTATTTTAGACTTCTTGGTCATATTTCTAGATAGGAGTGCTTTATCTAATGTATTAGTTTGCCAGAGCTGCTGTAACAAAATACCACAAACTCGGTGGCTTAAACAACAGAAATGTATCGTCTCACAGTTCTGGAGGCTGGAAATTCAAGATTAAGGTGTCGGCAGAGTTGGTTCCTTCTCAGGGCTTTGGCGGGGAACCTGTCCCGCAGCTCTCTCCTAGCTTCCGGTGGTTTGCTGGAAATCCCGGCCATTCTTCGGCCAGTAGAAGCATCACCCCAGTCTCCACCTTCATCCTCGCAGGGTGCTCCCCTTGAGGGCATGTCTGTCAGTGTCCGAATTCCCCCCACTCCAGTATGATTTTATGTTAACCTGATTGCAAGAGCAAGAACCCTGTTTCCAAATAAGATCACATTCTGTGGTACTGGGGGTTAGGATTCCAACATATGAACCTTTGGGGGACAGAATCCAATACATAATATCTAATAATAGTAATACTAATAAGCAAGCACATAGCACAGAATGTGCCAAGCCCTTCCAAACATTAACTCATTTAATCCTCATAAAAAACCTGTGGCATGGGTACTGTTATTATCTCTTCTTTATTATTTATTTTAAACATCTTTATTGGAGTATAATTGCTTTACAATGGTGTGTTAGTTTCTGCTTTATAACAGAGTGAATCAGCTGTACATATACATATATCCCCATATCCCCTCCCTCTTGCTTCTCCCTCCCACCCTCCCTATCTACCCGTCTAGGTGGTCACAAAGCACCGAGCTGATCTCCCTGTGCTATGCGGCTGCTTCCCACTAGCTATCTATTTCACATTTGGTAGTGTATATATGTCCATGCCACTTTCTCACTTCATCCCAGCTTACCCTTCCCTATCTCTTTGTTATAGATTAAAAAAATTGAGGCACCAAAAGGTCATACAGCTTGCAAAAAAGAGACTTTGGGGTTAGAATCCAGGCTGTCTGGCTCCAATGTACATACTCTTACATGCCAAAGAACACGGTGCCACCTTCTAGGTATTCATAATCTGTCCAAATGGCTTTAATATTATAAAATTCCATAGGTGATGGAGAGTTTATGACCCTAATCTCTTTAGATGGCATTATGAAGGGAATTATATTCCTCCTCTACAGAGAAATAAAGATTATATAGATTGAGAATGGTCCTTGATTTCCCTGTTAAAGAGAAAATATGTTAAGCTGATGAACTGACTCATAACATGTGTACTCTTCTATTAGGTTAAACTGTATGAAATTGTCTTTTTATAAGGTAATACTTATAGTTTATTAATAATTTTATATGATTCAAGCTATTGTCTTTACTCATGTTTAAAGCCAACTGTTTTGGGCTTCTAAGACTTGTCTGTTCTTTGCAGATAAAGCAGACAGTTCACCTCATTTCTTCAGAAATCTCTTTACCCTTCTGTACTCTGCTGCCCCAACTTGTCCCAAACATCAGGCCTGCAGGGAAGGATGATACACAACACACAGGAAGAACAGCAACAAGCAAGTACAATTCAGATGCTTAAATCAGAATAGAAAATATAGATTTTTGAGGACTACTTCTGTCCCCAGATTTAATAAAGTTTCTCAGTACCACAGAAGGAAAGGAGAGTCTGAGTAGCAGCAAAAACCTTCTGAGGAGATGAGAGTTAGTTACCAAGCAGGGCCTGCGCCTTCCTTCCCCAGGCTGATCCTGGAAAGGACAGACAGTTAAGGATGATAGAAATGTGTGCTGTGTTTTGGTTAGTGCCATGGAAAAGAGCAAGATGCCACACTTCTCCTGGGACCACGTGGTCTGAGTCACGTTATGGTAATAAGTCTCATTGGTTTATTTCATAGTAAGTCTAAACTTATTGATAGATAGTTAGTTTCCTTTGAAAAAAATAAAGGTTTTTGCACACTTAAATTTGTTGACTGACCTAATAGCTACATGAGAGAAATACGATTTTGAATTTTTAGATCTTAAATTCAGTTTTTTTCTCTTCATTTTTACACGAAATAAAAGGCTTTTTTAAAAAAAAAAAATACATAGTTGCTATGGGCTGAAGTTTCAATAATTTCTAAGAAGAATTATATTTATAATATATTTTATTTATGAACCATAAGGTACTTTATGAAGTAGTTAGATAAAATATTTTCAGATCACTCTGACTTTATTTAGCAATATCAGGCACTATATGAGGATGTGGGATTACACAGATAAATAAGACACAGTCTCTACCATTGATTGCATTTTGTGTACTTTTTTATGACTTTAATCTCTATTTGTGACAACTTAAACAAGTTTACAGATAAAAAAATAAGCTCTGGATATACAAGCTGTTGGAGGTGACTATAGTGAATAAAGAGAAAAGTAACATGAGTTTTACTTGAGTAAACTTGAGTTAAAGTGTTCACAAATAAATACCCAAAATAAGCAATAGTGCTCTCTGATTATGATCCATGAATGACATATGGAAGTTCTTAGGTAGAGAGGTTACCAACTTTGGCGTCAGAAAGAGATGGATCTTTTTTCCCAGTTGAGGCATCAAACTAGCTGCGAGATTACAAACAAGTTACTTAACATTACAAGTGCTAGTTGTCTGAGGGAAACTGAAGGTTATTATCAGGATTAGTAATAACTGACACATCTCAAGTTCCTAATGATTGGTAAATTTTATTGATATTTTAATTTTGCTATTATTTTTCCGTGATGCCAATTCAGTATATATATATTTTCCACTTTTATTGAGAAATAAATGATACATCACTGTATAAGATGTAGAGCATGATGGTTTGATTTACATATATTGTGAAATAATTACCACAGTAGTTTCAGGCAGCATCTATCTTGTCATGTAGACACAATTAAAAAAAAAAAAAAAAGAAAAAAAAGGAAAGAAAAATTATTACCAGGGACCATATCAAGGAGTCTTATTTCTATATTTCTTCTAGGAGTTTCACAGTTTCGGGTCTTACATTTAAGATTTTAATCCATTTTGAGTTAATTTTTGTGAGTGAGGTAAGATATGGGTTCAGTTTTATTCTTTTATATGTGAATGTTCAGTTATTCCAGCACCATTTATTGAAGAGACTATCTTTTTTTCATGGAGTATTCTTGACTTCCTTGTCAAACATAAGTTGACTGTATATGCTTGGGTTTATTTTTGGGTTCTCAATTCTGTTTCATTGGTCTATTTGTCTGTTTTTAATGCCAGTACCATACTACTTTGATGACTATGGCTTTATAAGTACAGCTTGAAATCATGAAGTGTGATGCCTCCTGCTTTGTTCTTCTTTCTCAGAATTTCTTTAGCTATTTGGGGTCTTTTGTGGTTCCGTGTACATTTTAGGAGTGTTTTTTTTTCTACTTCTATAAAAAATGCCATTAATATCTTGATAGGGATTGCATTGAATTTATAGATGGCTTTTGGTAGAATCGACAATAATATTAATTCTTCCAATCCATGATCATGGAATACCTTTCCATTTATTTGTGTCTTCTTTAGTTTCTTTCATCAATGTCCTATAGTTTCAGAGTAGAGATCTTTCACCTCCTTAGAGGTGAAAATTTAAATTTAAATTTATTCCTAAGTATCTTATTGTTTTTGATGATATTGTAAATGGGATTGATTATTTCATTGCCTTTTCAGAAAATGTGTTGTTAGTACATTGAAATGCTACTGCTTTTTGCATGTTAATTTTTATCCTGAAACTTTACTAAATTGTGGCCATCATCAAAAAATCTAGAAACAATAAATGCTGGAGAGGGTGTGGAGAAAAGGGAACACTCTTGCACTGCTGGTGGGAATGTGAATTGGTTCAGCCACTATGGAGAACAGTATGGAGGTTCCTTAAAAAACTACAAATAGAACTACCATATGACCCAGCAATCCCACTACTAGGTATATACCCTGAGGAAACCAGAATTCAGAAAGAGTCATGTACCAAAATGTTCATTGCAGCTCTATTTACAATAGCCCGGAGATGGAAACAACCTAAGTGCCCGCCGTCGGATGAATGGATAAAGAAGATGTGGCACATATATACAATGGAATATTACTCAGCCATAAAAAGAAACGAAATTGAGCTATTTGTAATGAGGTGGATAGATCTAGAGTCTGTCATACGGAGTGAAGTAAGTCAGAAAGAGAAGGACAAATACCGTATGCTAACACATATATATGGAATTTAAGAAAAAAAAATGTTATGAAGAACCTAGGGGTAAAACAGGAATAAAGACAGAGACCTACTGGAGAACAGACTTGAGGATATGGGGAGGGGGAAGGGTGAGGTGTGTTAGGGCGAGAGAGAGACATGGACATATATATACTAACAAACGTAAGGTAGATAGCCAGTGGGAAGCAGCCGCATGGCACAGGGAAACCGGCTCGGTTCTTTGTGGCTGTCTGGAGGGGTGGGATAGGGAGGGTGGGAGGGAGGGAGACAAAGAGGGAAGAGATATGGGAACATATATATATGTATAACTGACTCACTCTGTTATAAAGCAGAAACTAACACACCATTGTAAAGCAATTATACCCCAATAAAGATGTTAAAAAAA
>NW_006778186.1:770215-847536 GCF_000442215.2 Lipotes vexillifer | reverse complement strand
GACCGGGGCACGAACCCGTGTCCCCTGCATCGGCAGGCAGACTCTCAGCCACTGCGCCACCAGGGAAGCCCTTTTGATTGATTTTTATGTATAAAATCATGTCATCTGAAAATAGAGACAATTTTACTTTTTCCTTTCTAATTCTGATACCTTTTATTTCTTTTTCTTGCCTGACAGCTCTAGCTAGAGCCTCTAGTACTATGTTGAATAGGAGTTATGAAAGTGGGCACCCTTGTCTTGTTCCTGATCTTAGAAGAAAAGCTTTTACCATTGAGTATGATGTTAGCTGTGGGTCTGTCATATATGAGCTTTATTATGCTGAGATATGTTCTTTCTGTGCCTACTTTGTTAAGAGATTTTTTGTGAATGGATGTTGAATTTTGTCAAATGCCTTTTTCTGTGTCTGTTGAGATGATCATATGATTCTTTCCTTTCATTTACTAATGTGATATATCACAAAGATTGATTTGCATATGTCAAACCATCCTTGCATCCCAGGGATGAATCCCATTTCAGCATGGTGAATGATTCTTTTAATGTTCTGCTGAATTTGGCTTGCTAGTATTTTATTGAGAATTCTTGCATCTGTATTCATCAATGATATAGACCTGTAGCAAATATTAATAAAATGTAGAAATTGTCATTCTAATTTAATAGAAGGGGAACGTAGAATTAAGAAATAAATTTGTCTATTTCTATGTAAAGTTAATAAGAAAGTCTGTCTGGCAAAAGTGATGGAGGAACAAAAGAGATCTGTCCTATAACAATTATGGATGGATAAAGGTCAGGGTTACAGAGCTACAGATCCAGTAGATATTAAGCATAATCATAGGCAAGTACTATCAGTGCAGGAAATGAATGGTCAAATTTCTACAAAAATGTAATTTATCTGAGCTGACTGAAAAATGAATAAAAAATTTGAATAAATCTATATTAAGGGAATTGGATGGAAGGGTTGAAAATCTTCAGCACGCAATCCCTTCCCCCCTTCACTTACACTCACAAACATACAAATCCATTACCAAATATGTCATTAACAGATAATCCCAATACATAAACTTTTACAGAGAGTAGAGAGTCAGTACCCTTGTAAACACATTTTATAAGACTAGTAAAACCTCTGTATTGAAACCAAAGAACGACAACATGAGAAAGGAAAATTGTAGGTTCATCTTTCTTATGAATTTATAAACAAAATTCCTAAGGTATTAGCATATCCAATCTAATACTGGGTAAAATAACACATTAGGATTAAATTGGGTTTGTTCCAGAATGCAAGGAATTTTTACTGTTATGAAATTTATTAGCATATTTCACCCCATTAATAGATAAAAACCCTATGATCACCTCAATAAGTTTAGAAAAATCATTTGATAAAAATATGCAATACTCATTTATAATAAAAATTCCTGAAAAATTAGTAATAGAGGAGAATTTCCTTAATCCTATGAAAAATTTCTGCCAAAATTTACAACAATTGCCATAGTAAGAGTGAAACATTTTAAGTATTGTCATAAAATGTAGCTATCACTTTTTCTATTCGACATTTTGCTACAGGCCATATCTGGTGCAGAAATTAAAAATAATAATTATTAGCAATGAAGAGACAAAATTATTCTTTTTATTTTATGGTGGGATCATCTATTTAGAAAATTCAAAGAATGATACAGGGAAATTATTTGACATTAAAGAAAGTTTAATAATGTTGAAATACAAGATTAACATGTAAAAATAAATTGCTTTTCTTTATATAGTGTAAACAATGAGAAAAATATAACTTAAAGCATAACACTTACAATAGTGACAACAATTATATAGAACCTAGGAATAAATTTAACAAGAAAAAGGAAAGGATTTCTAGAGAAAATATAATATTTTTTTGCAAAACAAATAGAGGACCTAAATAAATAGGAATCTATGTTGCGCTCATGAAGGAAAATATTATAAACATATGAACTCTGCCCTTATTAGTCTGTACATTCCATAGAATTCCAAACAAAGGTACACTAGAGCTTTTTCCTTTGAATTGGACAAGTTCTGGACATAAATTCATATGTAAGAGGAAGGCTCAAAAACAGTGAATGCACTTTCCCGAAAGGTGGAGAGAACAGATATCTAGATTAACTTAAAGTTATAGAAATTAAGAGAGTACAATATCTGTGCAAAGAAAGACAAGTAGAAAGAAGAACCAGGACATTCTTACTCATATGGAAAATAAAATGACAGAGGAGGAAATTAGCAGAAAATAGAGGTTATTCAATAAGTAGTGCTGGGATAATTGATTATCCACATGGGAAAAAACCCCATAAATTTAAACCCCCAACCTCACTTTATACACAAAAATATGGGTTCAAGACATAAATGTTAAAGCTTTAATTTAAAAAAATTTAATGGCGACTATTTTTATGACCTTGAGCTAAGAGAAAGATCCTTAAAATCTAAAAGTATAAACCTTAAGGGAAAAGATTAGTAAATTTTTCTGTTAAAATGAACAACTTCTGTATAGATTGCAAAATGATATATACTTGTATATAAAATTTACATAATATCTAAAAACAGGCAAACTAATACACATACTATTTATAATTATATGTAATAAAGTATAAAGATATGCAGGTAGATTATAAACTGCGAATCTAGGTAGTGAGGATACAGGGATGGAGGATAGGTACACAGGGTCTCAGTTGTGCAGTGTTCTATTTTTACTAAATCAAATATGACAAAATATTAAAATTTACCCAAAAAAATGGTGGATCCATGAGTCTTTGATGTATTATTACTTATAATTTCTCTCTGCTCAGAACAGATAATAATAAATTTTTTTAAAGAAAATGAAAACTAAAATAACAAGAGAAAAAGTGAAGATATGAAAAGTGGTTGAGGAGGTCTAGTCGGGGGGAGAGGGAAAACTCTAAGATGAGTTCAAACAGGACTAGGGCTTTCAGATGTAGAAAATGGAAGACTGTGAGAAGACTTAGTGGAGTTACACAGAATTAAGAATCTCATGGATTAAGTGAAAAAAGATGTTTGTTAAATACCAAGTAAAGGATGCTAGTGGTTCCTTCTTCATTTTAAAGCTAATATCACTTCATTCAACAGCTAAAGAAATTATGAAACACTTATTCAAGGTTGAGACCATAAATGAATTCAATTTTAGGGGCCTAAATTTGATGACCTAAAAGAAAATTCATGTACCAGAAATGCTGATGTATATTAAGCCTTTAATCCTGAGTCAGAGCAGAGCACCCAGATACTCTGGAGTGTTAGGAACAGAGGTCAAGACGAGGAAGACCACGTGACTGACAGTAATTTGTAGTAATTTGGTGACTCAAATGTCATCTAAATTCTAACCTTCTTATATTACGAGTTATGGAATTATGGCACAGAGAAGTTACAGAGTTTGCTCCAGGTCACAGTAGCTAATTAGCAGCCCAGTCAGGCCTATAAATCTGTGACTTGTATCCGTGTAATTTTATGTTAAACAATTCTGCCTCATATTCCTATACTTTTGGACGGTTTTGACTGATTACAATGCATGCATTCATTCTGAACTTGCATAATTTTATTGTCTGTATTTCTTTTTTAACTACGATTGATAGCTGATATCAAGAGATTTATTTAAGTAGAATTTTTTTAAGGTGGCCTTTCTTAATTAGAGCTCTCCTAAGCATTTCTGTCTCTGTGATAGGGAGCATTTCTATCTTTCATATATTTATTTTCTTCTTTAAATGTGCCGGAATCCATAAATAGAAACATTATGTCTGCATTTATGGGAAAAAAAATTGGAAAATTGATTAAACTGCTCAAATTGGGGATTTCAAAATATGCCTGTTAGCCACTAGGTGTCACCATAATGCACCGTAACTAAAAGCCAATATGTTAATTTTGTAGAAAAAGTCAATAGCAGCACTTCTCCTGAAGCATTGTGACACCTCTAGAGGGCTAGCTGCATAGCTCTGTTTTTCCACCCCTGGGATTCTGTATCTAAGCCCTAGGTTAGATACAGAAAAATTAGTAATAGATTTCACATAGTTATTTTCATAGTCTATGATTATAGTACTGAGAGGATCTTAGTGACCAAAGCAGTATGTTTTAGCAATGTCAAATAATGACGCCGTTTGTCTTGTCTTGGGATTCCACTTGTCATGCACGTGTTATTTCCAAGAGGGGGAGTGCAGGGGTGGTAGGGCTGCTGAGGAGGGGAAAGGTCACCTGTGGAGGGTCTGCAGGAATGGCAACTTCGGTGCTTAAGGGACACATAATTGTGTCTGGGTGACTAGAAGCCAACCAGGCATCTATTTTCTCCTACACCAGTTCGCAGCAGTACACTTTAACCTCTGTGAAGGCTCGTTTTCTTCGGGTAATATACTCACTCACTTTTGGCTGAAAATGAAGATGTTAAAGAGTTTTTGGAATGGATCTGTCACATCCATTATTGACTTTGGTTTTTTAGTCCTTGGTTTCAAAAAAGGAAACGAGGATAGAAAAAGACATTTTTGGTTCTCTTCATTTCTGCCATTTCTGGTACTTGTTGGTGGATGTTTGTCATTCTGTTTGATTTCTAGGCATCTGAACCCCTTGAAGACCCCCTACTTTACAAGATAGAGCACACCTCCCACTCTGTAAATGAAAATTAAAAATGTTTCAGACTCGCTGTAGCAAGGGCGTGGTACATGTCACGGCATCTGCTAATCAGATGTATCTGCACGTTGACCAGTGTGAATCAGAAGTTAGTCGCGTGGAAAAGAGGAGCTGCAGATCCTTGCAGGGAGAGCAGTGGAGGAGAGGCCGCTGTAATCTTTCCCGGGGCAGTGGTGCTGAGGCATCCGGAAGCAGCACTGCGGGCCTCTTCCCTGGGGGTGTGGTGGTGATGGCCAATGTGTTAGACAGTTTTGCAGCAGGATTTGGAATGGCGTTTCCAACCTCTGGGCCCTGTAGAGATTATAAGGGGTACCCAATAGCCCTCTAATACATAACTTCCTTTTATGCTTAATTAGGTTTTTGTTTTGTCTTATTTTTGCTTACAACAAAGAATTCTGACTTACATACTTAAAGTTTCCAAGACAGTAAAACATTGATGCTTATATTGTGATAAAATAAGGCCTATCACCCTTTCTTACCAGATTATCATAGATTTCCTCTTAGCTGCCAGTAATGAGCTGGATAAAATAGCGGTGGTGGTAGTCGGGTGTGTACATGTGCCCTGTGTGTGTGTCTGTTTACAGCAGGAAGAGATCTCTGCCAGTGGAGGCCAAGGATCCAGGTCCTGCCCTTGGCATTCATTTATTTGTTTGTTGGAGCTCTGTATCTTTCCTTCTTCTTGCAGAACAGTATACACGAGTCATAGTAGTGTAGCCAGGGGATGTCACAGCCCTGACGCAGAAAAACAGAAGAACGTAAATATGGAAAGGCATTGGGTACCTGCCCTGGAGCAGTCCTTAAAGTCCCCAATGCTGGCAGATCCATGCTAGACCTATTCTACACACCCAGGGCACCGAGCCTCTGACCCCCCAGTTAAAATATCTCATTCTGTATTCTTTTTACTATTATTTCCATACCCATTGCCATATTATTGGAAGTTTGGATGTTTTCCAGAGCATATTGGTTATGAGCTTTGGGGTCTGGCAGACCTGAATTGAAATCTCAGCTTTGGCAGTTTTTTGCTAGGTGATCTCAGGCATGATTTATGTAAACTTATATAAAAATTGATTTTTAATTACACAAGTAATACACAAAACCATTCTCCCTATGAAAAGTAAACAATTATAGATAAGGCTGAATACAGCTCCTTGACACCCCTGCGGTGCCACAGTGCACCAGTCCCCCCCACACACACCCAGGTAAATACTGCCTCCCTTTTCCTCACCTGCAAAACGGATGTGAAAAAAACTTACTGGACAGGCTTGCAGTGAGGCTCCCTCACTCGGGAAACTGAGTTAAAATCCACCTGCCCAGGGAAGCTGTCCCCAGTCTTCCAACCCAAGTCAGATTTCCCTGCTCTCTGCTCTCATGACTCGCTACTTGTCATAGCGGTTTCTTAGCTGTAATTTATTTTCTTGATTACAGCAGAATGTTATTTACCTGGCACGTCCAGGATTTGGTCTGTGCAAGATTGATGACATCCAGAGTTTAGATAACCTTAATCCCAGAGAAAAATAGAGCAAGAAAAAAGATGTCTTGGGGAATTCCCTGACGGTCCAGTGGCCAGGACTTGGTACTTTTCACTGCCGAGGGCCCGGGTTCAAGCCCTGCTTGGGGAACTAAGAGCCCGCAAGCCATGTGGCGTGGCCAAAAAAAAAAAAGAGGTCTTGGCATTCAATGTATATATTCCGTGCCAAATGTGTATTTCATATCTGTATAGAAATATGTATATTTGCATTCTTGTTTTCCTCAACAGTTGAGTGAATATGGATTTCAGTGTATTTAAGAAACTGAAATTTCACATCCTCTAAGTAAATTTCAAAATCTCTGATTGTTCTGGGGTTTACCATAGAACTGTAGCATCAGGGTAGGTAGGGAGTGTTAAAAGATAAAACGAGGCATATTAAAAAATTTTAAGAGTTTATTTGAGCAAAAGTTGGTTCAAATTGGGCAGCATCTAGTCTAACAGATAGAAAGGAACTCCAAGGAGCTGTACAAAATGAAAGACTTTTACAGGCAGAAGGGAAACAGGCACAAGGAAGTTATATATGGAAAAAAAGCAGATTGGTTATTGCCAGGGCACTTTCCTTTAAGGGATGGCATGGGTCTATCAGGCAGGCAACCTCACTAGTGCTGATCAGGTGACTCCTGATTGGTGTAGGATTTCATTTCTGGGAGAGTGAAAATTAATTGTCTCGATTTGGTGACATGGAGCTTAGCAAAATTGACTCCATGTTGGGCCTGTTGTCTTGTTTTTAGCAGAAGAGACCACCTGGTCCTAGTTTCTGTCCTCTGTCCATCCTGGCATCCTTCTACATTGCCCTCTGGTCCTTGGTGGTCCAGCCACACTGATGGCCTACTCATCCCCAGGCCTGTCTAGTCCTCAGTTGTTGGTCCAGGCAGGTAACTGCCAAGTTCTTCTCATCTCTGGCTGCAAGGCCTTTCCAGTCCAACTCTCCAGCTCTTTCCATGCTCCTCCATGACTCAGGGAGAGGGGCCTTCTGACGCTTCCGGAGCCGGCTGCCTAGAGACCCCAGGCGGTTGGTTCTCCTGGGCTGCTGCTGCATCATGCAGGGTGTGGGGAGTCTTGGCCAGACATGCTGCTTTTTCAGACTCAACCCAGCACCCACCTGGATTCCCCAAACCACTTGAGAGTTTGTAACATCCCTCCCCGCCACATCAACCCTACTTGGTAGGTTGGGCCCTTTGTACTTACTCTTTGTTCTCCCTGAAATGCTCTTCCCAGAAATACGCAAAGCTCACCTCTTCACTTCCTTCAGGTCCCAGGGGCTGTCTTATCACAGGGACTTTCCCTGAACACACAAAGTAAACCTCTCTGCCGCCATATTCTCTATGCCTTTAATCCCATCATTTTTATTTTAGCATTTATTGCCAGTTGTTTCCCTCTTTTCTCATGTGCTTTTTCTTTCTTTCCTTCTTTCTTTGCTTCTACCATTCTTTCCTCCCTCCCTCTTTCTCATTATTATTATTATCTCTCCCCATTGGAATATTGGCTCAATGAGGTTATGACTTTTCCTGTGTCATTTTTTATTATATCCCAGCACTTAGGATTTAGCACTTCACGACCCATAGACTTTCTGAATGAACAAACGAATGAATGGGTAATGAATCATCTCATTATTATATTTCCTTTAAAATATAATTCACTTTTTTCTGTTTTATTAGAACTAACAGAGGTTTTTCTATTTAATTATTTTATTTTCTTCCAGTTAACCTTTCCTGGGATTCATCAAATTACAATTTATTAATTTCAGATTTTAACCTAATATTTTCTTCATTGATTACCTTCATCGTTCATTGACTAACTGCTTTTTTTTGTGGCTATTTCTTCATTCTTTTTGTGATGTAAATATTTAATACATTTGTCTTCTTTTTTTAAAAAACAAACTGTCACTGGGAAGAGCCACTTTTGACACCATGTTGGATCTGCTTCTTTGACTTTAGCCTTTGCTCTTCGTTGCTTTTGTTAGTATAATCACGCATAATGGCCTGCCTCAGGGAACCCTACCCACTCGTGAATGGCTGCAAGAAAGAAGATATCAACACATCCCCTCCCCGAGGCTGGCCTTTCCATGAGATGTGTTCCAAGACTGATGACCCTTCTTACTTTACTTCCTCCCCGCCTCTCCCTCTCTATTCTGCCTTTTTACTTCCTTCTCTGATTCTGTAAAAGAAACTGGCATCCAGACCCTGATAAAATGGGGTTTTGGGGGGGACCTTAGTCCGCCATCTTCTCCGTCTGCCAGCTTTCTGAGTGAAGTTGTACTCCTTGCCTCAGCACCGCGTCTCCTGACTTGCTGGCCTGTCCTGTGGTGAGCAGAGTGAGCTTGGGCTTAGTATCAAATTCACGAAGTTGTGATTTAATATATCGTAGTCTCAATTTGTCACCTAAATAGTACTATATTTTATTTCACAAATAGTCTTTTAATTCATCCTTCTGACTTGAGGTTTTTGCAGAATATTATAACCACAAAAATGTGTACTTTTAATATCAAATTTTTATTGAATTGTGATCTGTGTAATTTCTTCTTTGGGGACTTTATTGAGGACTTTCTTTGTGATCAACTTTTCTAATGTTCTATTTGGTCTTTAAAAAAATGCATTTATTCTCTTTAGAAGGTATACACATACATGTGGTGAGAAAGATTTTTACCCATCACAACTCTTTGGAACTGCACTGTATTCATGTGGGAGAAATTTGCTGGTCGGCCTTAGTAGTTGGGAGGACGGTGCTGAAGAAATAGAGTCAAGGGCTGACGACATCTTTGTACTGACAGCCCCTCACCCCGACCTTTGCCCTGTTCTGTCTTCAGGGTTAAAATGGCCTTAGAGGCTGATCCGGATGGGCAGCGGGTCCACATGGCGCCTCTCTTCCCGTTTCCTCTCAGTGTTTACCTGTGGAGAGCAGTTGTTTTAGGATGCCAGCTTCTCTCGTAGCCTTACTGCGTTCCAGGAGGTGTGGTTTCTGAATGTGTATGTAAAGAGAGAAGGAGCATGTGGCACCGTGTGGGTGGGGGATTGGACTCAGATTTTAGGAGTTTTATTTGGGTCATAGATTCTTTCTGACTTCCCAGACAGTTGTGTGAGAACAATTTTCTCTGCAATAGTCCATGGATTAAAAAAAATTCATATGATTCAGTGTGTGTGAAATTTATTCTTTTAGCATGTCTTCACAGGTATTTTATCAGGAAGTTTAATAGGGCTCTTTGTAATGAAATTTCACTAATGGTTATTCTCACACATTGTAAAAACTCTAACAAAATATTTGTTTAGGTCTTAGCACCTTTGGGTCTCTGATGTGTTTGTTTCTAATGGGTGTCATTTTCTTACATGGTCATACAACAGCACTAAAATAGAGACACAATTTCTGCATCAAGTCTTAGAAATAGAGTATAATAGAAATGGAATTGCATTGCTTTATTAAAATTCAGAACACAACCATTTACATCTATACGTGTCCGTGAAAGTAGTGGGCATTGGCTTGCCCATGATTTTGATTCGTTGCTCGTATGTAGGTTTTACAGTGACTTACACATGTTATATACAACTGGTAGCTTTTTGGGGTGCAGTGATGGGGCTAAATGACGTCAAATGACAAAACTGTTTCAAGAAAAATAGGTTAGCACTCTGACACATTGTAAAGAGCACTGGACTTGGTCTGGGAGACTTAGGATCTTTTCCCGTTTCTGTTATTTGCAGTCAGTATGACATTGAGCTAGTCATTGAATTTCGAGTCTTATCCTAAATAAGAATAATAAGAATGCCCACCTTTCTAAACTCATCATTTCTACAGATGAGAGGAAGAGAAGGTAACATTTTATTAATACATCAAGTATTGCTATAAGTATTTTAACTCAGCTTTTCATTGACTCTTCAAAACAGTCTTTCCTGGTAAATATTATTATCTCCATCTTACAGATAATGCAGATAATTAAGTTGCCTGAGTTCACAGGTCTAGGAGGTAGGATGATTGGGATTTGAACCTCCAAGCTTTTGCTCAGTTGCTCAGTATAGGACAACGCACTGTATAGGACAATGCACTGTACGTGCAAGCTTTTTGCTCACTCTAAAACACTGTACAAAACTCGTTGTCCCATAATGTGAATGATGTTTTAGCCACTCCAGCGGACCACGTTTTCATGAGTCCTTGCCGTGTTTTCTGATTACAAGACTGTAATCAGCTGAAGTGGCAAAGAGCCTGCATCTGTTCTGCAGCAGCACCGAAGACACAGCTGAAGATGGGATCCCCAGTGATTATTAAAATACTACTGTTCAGCAGTTAATGCTCTTTTCATTCAGTTAGAGTGGACAGTAATGGTAGTCTGTTGTCATTTCATAAACTTTCTTGGGAAACGTTTTTATTACTTAAATAAATTAGGTCAAGAACAGTTGGCTAGCCCATTTTTGTATCAGAACTCCATAGACTTAAGTAGTGATCTTTGTCTACCTCAATATTGTGAGGTGACCTGAATATTTTTGAGAATTATCCGAGTAGAAACACATGTTAAAATGATAAATAAAAAAGGAAGTACATTGTAGTCCAACACGTCATAGTCTCCACATCTCAGTAAGGATGATGACTCTTCTGTGTGCAGTTAGATGTCACTAAAAAGCATAGGCCATGATTAAAAATAGTTTCTGTGGTCAGACATGTGAGACCACAAAGCGGAAGAAGGCTAATCTTGAGCCACATGTATATTTTAGAAACATCCTTAGTCCCCATTTATTTACAGCAACAAGCTTGGCCATTCATTAGTAACCAAGGCAGCAAGAACTCATCTGATATTAATGCAACATTTTAACTATTTCAAGTTGAATGACTATAGTTTCAAAAGATTCAGTTTTTAGATGGTTATGTTTATTCTTAAAGCAAAAGTTAAATTTTATATAAAACGTTATTTGTGTAGCATTTAAATATTGGGTTGGCCAGAAAGTTCGTTTGGGTTCTTTTTGGCCAACCCAATATGTTATCTTATATGTTTTTCATAATGTTGTCTTGAAAAAGAAGGTGTAATTATTTTTATTACCTCTATGTTACAAATGAGGGAATAAGGTCAGAGAGGTTAAGTGACTTGTCCTAGGTACATAGCTATTTATTGGCCCAATCCAGTCTCTAATCACAAAGACTGTAGCCTTGGAATAAAGTTGGAAATCATAAAAAAAAAGCACTATCCAGGTCCATTTCTTTGCATACAGTCCACATATTATTGGAATGAAAGTTATCTCAAGAATCTGTTGGCAACAGATGATTTAGTGTTTCATTGAATGCTATAATTGTAAAATGAGATAGATCCTAGAGAACTAGCTGGTCATCTCATTTTATTTTGTGTTGTAGTAATATTTCCTTTCTGTTAATCCATCAAAACCAAATTTTAACTGTTCACGTGTGTCAAAAAATACCAAGTAAATGTAGCAAGTTTGGTCACATGATGCTAAATACTTCTTTTTAATGTACAAGAAAGTCACAGCAACATATATTGGAACAGTTATTATAATCTCTCAAGAGAGAATATAACCTAAAGCAGTTCATCTAAAATCTGTTTACATTATATGGTTTATATTTTCCTCTTCCCTTTGTCTTTAATCTACTTAATATACATTCTTTAGATAAACACCAACAGCGGAATAGAATTTATGCTGGAATATAATTGAAAGCTTGAGGCTAAAATTTTTCCACAGCTTTGACATCACGTAAATGATCTATTTATCTTCCTATCTATCTTCCCATCTGTATATATGGGTTAAATTTTTTTTTTTTTTTTTTTGCAGTATGTGGGCCTCTCACTGTCGTGGCCTCTCCTGTTGTGGAGCACAGGCTCTGGATGCGCAGGCTCAGTGGCCATGGCTCACGGGCCCAGCCGCTCTGCGGCATGTGGGATCTTCCCGGACCGGGGCACGAACCTGTGTCCCCTGCGTCGGCAGGCGGGCTCTCAACCACTGCGCCACCAGGGAAGCCCTGGGTTAAATTTATAGTCCAATACTTTGTACTTTATATTTTATAAAAACTCCACACAACTCTCCTATTTTGAAATATTCTGAATAATGAAATGCAGTTAATGCTGAAATGAAATATTTGTTATGTAATTGCAATGTCACTAGCAACAATTGTGTTTTATACTTGGGGGAATAGAGAAAGATAAGACTTTTTTAGGGACTTCCCTGGTGGCGCAGTGGTTAAGAATCCATCTGCCAATGCAGGGGACACGGGTTCAAGCCCTGGTCTGTGAAGATCCCACATGCCACAAAGCAACTAAGGCCATGTGCCATAAGCCTGCGCTCTAGAGCCCGTGAGCCTAGAACCCGTGATCTGTGACAAGAGAAGCCACCGCAATGAGAAGCCCGCGCACCACAATGAAGAGTAGCCCCCGCTCACTGCAACTACAGAAAGCCCGCGTGCAGCAACGAAGGCCCAACGCAGCCAAAAATAAATAAATAGATAAATAAATTTATTTTAAAAAAAAGACTTTTTTATGTAGTACAGATTATAATTACTATAAAGTTCAGAAGTGGTATACTAGTGAAATGCTAGAATATTCTTGTTGAAGTAGGACTTGAAGTGGGCTTTGAAGAATAGATTTGGCTTTGCAGAACGGAGGTATAACGTCCTAAAGATGGGGGACAGCAAAAAAAATTATGGGACTCATAGAAGCAGAGAGCAGAATAGTGGTTACAGGGGCTGAGTGGTGGGGAAAATGGGGAGATGTTGATCAAAAGGCTCATAGTTTCAGTTATGCAGAATAAATTAGGTCTGGAGAGCTAATGTACAACGTGGTGCCTATAGTTAATAATATTCTATTGTATACTGACATTTGCTAAGAGAGTAGATCATAACTGTTCTCACCAAAAAAAGAATAACTATGTGAAGTGATGGATATGTTAACTAGTTTGACTGTGGAAATTATTTCACGATGTATGTATATGTCAAAACATTACATTGTACACCTTAAATATATGCAACTTCCAGTTTCCATCTATACCTCAGTATAAGCTGGAAGAAAAAGAAACAAATAAAAATACATGGGAGTAGAATAAATACTGTGGGAACCCTATAATGAGGAGGTTTAGTTCATTCATTTACAGGATGGGCCAGGAGTTAGAATCGGTGGACTCAAGTCTGATCCGGCTCTAGAACATGCAGTCATGGTCATCCGAGAAGTGATCAGTGTGTGAAATCAGGACATTTGACTGGAGAAAGGAAAGTGGGTAACACTAATCAAGGGTCCAAAACAAGTACAAGTCAAGTAGGAGAGAAGCTAACTATCAATAGAGGGTGAAGCAGCAGTCAACAATGAAAAACCCAAGAAGGCAGGAAGTTAGAGGAGATCCCTTAGTGGAGGTCTAGTGTTAGTGCCTGGGTGCATGGGGTTAGTCAAAAGTAAACCGAGTCAGCATGAGGTACTAGTGGTCAGAAGAAAAGATGAGAAGTACTCATGTCAGAGTAGATGTAAGCAGCAGGCCCAGGCCAACATACCACCAGTCAGTTCTTAACAATGGGATTTTCATGTTCCCTTGTTTTAAGTGTAGGATTGCTTAGAGCCTGGAGACAAGGTTGAGCCTGTGAGTAGGGCTCCTTTCAAGGGCTCCTTCAAGGGTGGGAGGGATATAGGGGGTTAGGGGCCAAACATGCCAGTTTTCTTCACTGGATTTGAGAGCATGAGCTCGAGTGTGGGAGATAAAGCTGGATGTGAACACCTTAGAAACTGGGAGAAGAGTTCGGGTTTGATGTGGTTGGTCCTCAGTAGGTTCTTCTGGGGAGCAGCCACATCAAGGTGGCTCTCCACGTGAACTACTCTGGCCGTAGCATCAAGGCGATGTGAAAAGGGAGCTTGAGCAGGTGTAAGTGTGAAGTCACAGGATACGTTAACTTTATTTGTCAGGCAGTTTCAGGGAAGTCATAAGGATAGACGTTTCAATGCAGTGGGTTGAAAGTGAACAGGAAGTGAGTCAAGAGAAAGCCTGGGTGAAAAGAAAATAGGAAAGTCGTTGGAGAGGAACTCACAGTATCATTATTTTTTTCCAAAGATGGGGGACACCTGATCATTTCTATTTCCATGTGGACACTTGAAGAAAAACACTTTTCTGCTTTCAGGACCAAGAAGAATGGTCCTTCTGAGCAATTCTGGTTTTTCATTTTAGAGATACCTTTGATTATGAAATTGATCAGGTTTTTCCATTTTGCCTTGACTAAAAAAATTCAGGTTAACGCTGATCCACCCATAGGAAATTTATAGATCTTCATGGGATGGATTTTAAACCTAATTCCTGATTCCATTTTATGGGCTTGGTCTTAATTTTCTCCCATTTGCTCCTTTTTTTTTTTTTTTTTTTTTTTTTTTTTTTTTTTTTTTTTTTTTTTTTTTTTTTTTGCGGTACATGGACTTCTCCCCGTTGTGGCCTCTCCCGTTGCGGAGCACCGGCTCCGGATGCGCAGGCTCAGCGGCCATGGCTCACAGGCCCAGCCGCTCCACGGCATGCGGGATCTTCCCGGACCAGGGCCTGAACCCGTGTCCCCTGCGTCGGCAGGCAGACTCTCAACCACTGCGCCACCAGGGAAGCCCCATCTGCTCCTATTTTTTAATGTCATGTTTCCCTCCCACCCTCCCTTCCTTCCTTCTTTCCTTTCTCTCTCTCTTTCTTTGTAAACTTATAAATCATTTATGATACTTTCTGGAATGAGGTGAGGATATAAATAAATTAAGTATATTTCTAACACCTATAAATGTATTGCCCGGTACAGGGTAAGAATTTCATCAGTGTTTGTTAAGTAAAGTAAATAAATTGAGCCTAGAATATAAATAAAAAGAAAACTCTTGCTGACACTTTGAAGGATGACATGTCAGGGTTGAGTAACAGATTGGATCAAGGCAGTGAGCACAGGAAATAGTAAAATATAAATATCAGTTCTGATCTGGAATTTTGATGGAGAAGCCTGGAACACAAGTGGATATTTAAAAGTAATGCAGATTTATAGAAAAATGATTAGCTTAGATTTGAAAAATATCTACTTGGCTATCATGTATAAAAAGTTTCAACTTCTTGACAATCAGGTAATGGCTCTTGTATTCCTCATTTATTAGTTTATCTAGGAGCGGGGAGGGGCATTCTTTTTTCTTTTAAAGATTTTTTTGATGTGGAGCATTTTTTTTTAAAGTCTTTATTGAGTTTGTTACAATATTGCTTCTGCTTTTATGTTTTGGTTTTTTGGCAGCGAGACACTTGGGATCTTAGTTCCCCAGCCAGGGGTTGAACCTGCACCCCCTGCATTGGAAGGGCAGAGTCTTAACTACTGGACCACCAGGGAAGTCCCGGGGAGGGGCATTCTGAGTGGAAGGATGGGCTCCTGGAGGGGAAGAGGATGGTCATGCTTCATGCCCGTGGGCATTACATAGGAATGTGCTCATACCCATGCTGGGCATAGTTAAGGACTGCTTCCTCTGAAGTTAGAGATAAGTTTTAAAAAGTCTGGTTCTCTATTGTCAGCATGATCACTTGCTTCAATTCTAGTAATTTTCAGGGTGCACATGACACTAACACTGTTGACAGTGCAGGGAAGACAGGGGCATCTCAGGGGTGAAATAAGAGAATCAAGAGTGAACGGTGTTCTTAGTAACATGGAATATGAACTGAAAAAAATTAGCAGGCATACATATAAAGCTTGTATTTAGGTTCAAACAATAGGATGCGCTTCCTTCAAAAAAATTTACTCGACAATGAATAGAAACTTAATGCAACATAGTCCAAAAACGTCATGTGACTAAATAAGGAAGGGACACAAGCACAGACTGAGTTGACAGAGGTGAAGTGGGCTCAAGGGAAATAGCAGTTTCGTTGTGTTCTGCTGGAATCCTCTTCTGTCAGCCTTTGTAACATTTCCTAGGGGACTTTGAACACTGAGACACATTCTGGGGACTGTGACTCCAGTGGAATAGGTTCTGGCACCAGTCAGGTCACGAGTTGCCACAGGATATGGGGTTGTTAATTCTGGAGAGCAGAAGCTCTGTGAAGTATCTTACAATATGTAAAGGGTGTCATGTGAAAAATAACTTGATTTACTCTGCAAATCTCTAGGGAATATGCCACAGTCATTAGGCATGAGATCATGAAAGCTTTATTGGGCATCTATTGCTAGATGCTGGGGGAAGGGTGGAATAAGACCAGCACAGCCCCTGTGTGGAAAACGTGAGAGCTTGTAACACCTGAAGTGAGGTGTGTGCCAGGAGGAGGTACGCGACAGTGCGGGTGCGTATGGCGGTGGGACCAATTGGGGGAAGATGCGCGGAGTCAGATATTTAAATAATTGTTATTCTGTATAAATGAAGCGGACTTCCCAACCCTCGTCCGCATCCTCCAGTGAGGAGTGCTCGTTACTCGGTCAGTTCTAGGAGCCGCCAGGTGGCTTTCTGTGCAGGATCTCACAGGGAGAATCATTTCTTCAGATGCAAGATTCAAGGAGAGAAACTCTTAATGTATCTTCCAACTCCAAGAATTTATGTACAATATTAAAATTTTCAGTTGCAAATTTGTGTGTCTATTGAAGTCACTTGAAGCTTTTTAACATATGAGGTAATTAAGCAACCGCCAGTCTTGGTTACTTCCTTTTCTTCTGTGACTAAGTGGTCTTACGTATAAAAAGTGTTAAGTGGGTGGATGTAAAATAGTGTTAGAGAAGGAAAGAGGGTGGTTAATACCCTTCAAAAGCTGATCGCCATCTTTCGGTTTTAAATAAACTTGAGGGAAAACAATGCCTCATCTAGTCTTTTTTTTTTCCAGAAGTGTCCCAAGGGCTGGTGCTTTCTCACCTCTCAAATAACCGCAGTAAGAAGGAGCAGAGTCACACTGTTTGTGGTTATATCATTTAGCGACCAGAGTGTTGCTTGTCATCTTACGGTGATGATTTGCAAGCTCTTGTCTCATGGCTGCACTGCTGTAATTTTCTTCTCCTCTGGATTTTCCTTTGAGGCTTTCAGAAGGTGCTCTCTGGCCACTAGAGGCCACAGAGTTAATCGTGCAAATTTCTCCTTTTGGATTATGTTCAAATAAAATTAGATTTTAATAATCTAAACAGAAGAGAGTAAAACAACATTGAAAGAGCACCTGACTGAAATCCCTGAAAGCTGAGTTCCAGTCCCCTTTTGTTTTGGGTGAGCCAGGTGGGCTTGAGCAAACCCTGTGTCCCTCCAAGCCTTTGGCTCCCCAGGTGTGTAATCAGAGGGTCTGGATGATTATCTCTCAGAATCCCTCCCAGCTCTGCTGGAGTTGGTGACCTGTTCTGGACAGGAGGGCTTCCCCTTGACACTGGTGACAAGAGTGTCCTCGGTGGGTGGTACGTATCATTCCCATCTAATGCAGGACTGATACCTCTCCGCCTCAGTGGACATCCTAGGATAAGCATTTCATAAACAACCTCCCAAAGCCTTCATTTCAAATACTACTGATTACTAGCAACAGTATCAGATACTTGTGTAGCACTTTATGTTTTTCACATCCACGTCTAAAACATTCTCATTTGATGAGCGTAATAAACACATTAAGTAAATAAAAGTAAATGAAACCAGTTCCATTATATAAAAGGTACTGAAGTTCTCTGGGGTCACTGACAAGCCCTAGGTTATATGGCTAATGTGAGGTAGACGCAAGTTTCTGATTTCAGTTCAATGCAATTTCTGTACTCTTTGTCAAATGAACGGCTCTATAATAATCATTGGAGTTGCGTGTAAGGAAGAGATCCTGCCTGATTCTCTTCCTGCACTACCACAGGGGGCATCAGTGTACTCTGCTGTAGCTCTGAAGGAGAAAAGACCACTTATCACACTCTGCATCAAATTTTTAATTTAGCATACCAGATTAGCAAAGAGAACTGCAAAAGGCAGTGGCCTTTTAAAGATATTTAGGTAATGCCATATCCGTAGCGATTTGAAAAGCCATCTGGGAAAATTTTGATTCTGTTCGGGTCCAGAGGGCACTGGGTGCTCCTGTTGGGTGACCCTGCTCGCACCCCAACGAGCTGCCCTTCTGTGTCATCACCTGCAGGACAAAAGACCAGACTGACCCACCCTACTCCCTGCCACCTGAGCACAAAACCCGGGGCTGGATTTTCCTGACTTATGTGACTGAAACCTCCAGTCAACCAGATGGACATATAGTGTAACCATCACATGTTGAAGATTTTCCTTTGGGTAAACTAATGTTTTGAATTCATTCTGAAAATCATCCTGAAAGAAGGGAATTTCCTTTGACCTGTTAGAGGTATGCTTTTGTAAGTATGAGGAAGTATTATTTAGCATAATGGTTATTTTGCTTAAGGAAATTGTCACCTCAGAAATTGTGTAGTTTTAAGTTGTCAGATATATCAAGTTCAGCCACCATGTATTGCTAATTTTCCATAAAACACTGAACTGCAAGCTTTATTAACAGTACTTTATCCTACACACAGACACACACACCTATGCACGCATGCACCTTGTCAGTGAGGTATCGTTCTCGTTTTATAGTTGGGAACCCTGAGGCATGGAGGTGTTGAGTAACTCGTCCAAGGTCATATAGCAGGTAATGATGCTGGGATCTAGGCTTGGACCTGATAACTCCGGCCTTGCTCTTAACTTCCATATTGTCACCATAAAATGGTCTAAGTGTGTAATGATTAAGAAGCCAAACTAAACGTTCTGGGGAAAAACTGCTAACTCTGTCCCAGGCAAACCTTGATTTTGCTCATAAGGCCTTTCAGCTGATTGGATGAGTCCCACCCACACTATCAAAGATAATCGCCTTTACTTAGAGTCAACTGACTGTAAATGTTAAACCATATCTACCAAATACCTTTCACAGCAGCACCTAGATTAGTATTTTCTTGAATAACTGGATGCTATAGCCTAGCCAAGTAGGCACAGAAAACTAATCATCACAGACAACTTTGTGATATGAAGAAAATTGCTGAAATAATAAGATAAGCAGTTTTCCTTCCTACCTTCCTCTCTCTCTCTCTCAAAGTGTGAAGGACTCCTCTCATGGATTGTTACATTAAGTCTCCACATTAAATTTTGAGGGTCTGAAATTTTCGAGAGGAATCCATAGAATTCTGAAAGATTAAAAGTAATGTTTTGAGTCCAACAAAAAATAAAAAAATATATCCTTTCAAGTAATATTATGGCAAATACTTCTAAGAAATCTATACTTCATAATACACAGTTGAAAAATACACTGCTTTTGTTAAGATTTCATTTTCATTTCTTCCTACTACTTCACAGTCACTCATCGAAGCAGAAACCTCTTGTACCAAATAAAGTTAAGGCTGGCCTCTGTAGCTCATCATTTGAAACAGTTTCCTGTAAACCAACCAGAAGCTGCAACTTTTCGCAGACACATTTTCTGATTGCCTTGCAATGTGAGGATGAATACAGGTTCAAAGTCAAGACTAGTTCCAAGTCTAGTTTAGCAAAATTCTATGCATCCACCTATATATTTCTCTGAAACCGTTTCTTAATAATTTATTTCAGTTCACGTTAGAGTTCATTCTCAGAATCCACGAGCACATACACCTCTTTGGAGGCTTTCTTTTCCCCCTCTGAGTTCTTGGTAAAAACTGTCCCTGAAACTCAAATTTCAGGATTAACTCAAAAACCATACCACATTTTCTGTGACATCTGGGGACGTGGAAGAGTTGGAGAGCTGATTGTGCATGATTTCCACTGCTTCCTAAGTTTCTTTTGTCCGTTTCTTTGGAGGCTTTGCTTCTTCTTTAGCCCCTCAATGCCGACAAACTTAGACTCCTCACTTGATCAGCAGCGACGAGAAAATATTGTCTCCATCCACACAAAGCATTTATTAGGCGAGTAAGCAGACGTTACAATGGAGAAAATGTTTAAAAACAACAACTCTGTGTGTGTGTCTGGAAAACTGGATGGAATAAAGGGATGCACGTCATGACAAGTCAAACAGCCTCAGATGGAACAGCAGACAGTCAGCAGGCCTCGTTGCGTCACCACCTTCTCCCTGCCCCGGGTGCTTTTCCAGCCCTTCTCTCCTTGCTCCTGTTTCTCTCTTCTGCATTTACAGCCATCACTTCCTTTGAAGAGCTGTTGTAGTGACTTTCTCCCATTTCCTCGATGGAACATTTTCTTTCCTCTCTCATATTCCTTCTTTTTATAAATTTTTTTGCATATTTTAGATTTATTTTTTTATTGAGGTAACATTATAACATCATATGCATTTTATGTGGATAGCATTATATTTCTGCTTCTGTATACCCTACAGCAAGCTCCCCAATGAAACTTTAGTTTCTGTCCCTCACCATACAGTCGATCCCATTTCACCCTCCTTCCCCTTCCCCTCTGGTAACTACTGCTTTGTCCTCTGTATTTGTTTGGTTTGTTCATTTACCTTGTTTGTTTGTTTGTTTGTTTTTTATATTCCACAGATGAGTGAACTCATATGGTATTTGTCTTTCTCCTCTGACTTATTTCACTTAGCACAGTACCCTCAGGGTCCATCCATGTTGTCACAACTGGCAAGATTTCATCTTTTTAATGGCTGAGTAGTATTGCAGTGTTTGTATATGTGTGTGTGTGTGTGTGTGTGTGTGTGTGCGTGCATATATATATGCACGCACACACACATATATATATCGTATCTTCTTTATCCATTCATCCATTGAAGGGGATTTAGGTTTCAATATCTTGGCTATTGTAAATGGTGCTGCAATGAACATAGAGGTGTAGATATCTTTTCCAAATAATGTCTTCATATTCTTTGGGTAAGTACCCAGATGTGGGATAGCTGGGCCATCCCACATTCCTTCTGACACCTATGTCCTTAGATTCTAATTTACCCTAAGGAAAATACCGACTTTTTATCAGATATTAAGCACAAAGGCTACCTAATGAAAAGGGTACATATGTGTTGCAAGGGATGAAAATAATGGAACCTAAAACAATACTTTCATCCAGAAAAACAGTTAATATCCAGGTAAAGAATGGATCATTTCCTGTTCTGTGGAAAGCGGCTCCCAAACTGAAGTAGCAGCTCTTTCCCTTTCTCCACTCTTTCATCCCTACACAGAGTATAATACTGAATACTGTTGTTTGAGCTTATTGATAGATTGCTGTTTTCATTCATTCAGCAAACATGCATAGTTATCAGGAGTAATAGGGAATGGAGATGCAAAAAATATTGCAAAGATATCAATATTACAATCCAATGATTAACATTTAAATAAAGTATACAAATACATGTTATCAGTGCTATGATAAGCCTGTGTTTTGGGTAAATCAGGGCCACAAAAGAAGGTCTGGACAGTTTTTCACTGAAAACGTTTGGGTGTGGGTGACACAGGTCATTTTGAAAAAGAGGTAACTATTAAATGCTCTGAAGGTAGACAGTTCAACGCTGGAGAAATGGAAAATGCTTTTCTAATGAATCAGGGTAGGTGTTCGTTAAGGGGTAAGGGAAGGTGTAGAGAAAGGTGAGAGATGGTAGAAAGGTGAAGTGGAGATGAAGGGAAAGTGAAAGGCAAGAGAAATGGTTCTCAGTTTATTCAGTCTACTGCAGCACAGTCCAATGACTGGCAGCAATTTTCTGGAAGTGTCTAGTGGAATTTTGCTGTTTTCCAGCTTTGAGGAGAATGGCTCACCAAATTTTTACTAACAGAGCACGAGATGCGGGGAGTATGTCAGTGGTGGATCAGCGGATTGGCTGTGATGTGGGTCAGGTTCGGGTAATTCACCTGGTGCTGGTGAGTGGAGGAGCCATTGGCTGGACACGCGCTAGAGGCTGCATATGTTATAATTTAACAAAATATTCATATACTGTTATTGGCACTTCCTGTTTCATCTTGAGAAGCTTTGTAAACCGTAGATTTGCTACTGATGTATAATTGTGTGCATGGTAAACTGCTGTTCTAATGCATCTAACGAAAACAGAGAACAGCCTGTAGCACTGTACTGGAGCATTGTCTTACTGCAGTGTTACTGAAGTATTACCAAGTTAGACTTGTATGCACCAGCTTTCGTTTATAGAACTCTCAGATCTGAGGCAGGCTCCAGTGCATAAACAAAGTTAAAAATCTTAAAAGTCCTATTTTTTTTGCCCCAAGGCTTATAATCTACAAGTAGGAAGAGGAAATCAGACAACACTACCCTACCTCTGACCTTCTCTGAGTCCAGACAGTGGCGCAGTAGTGTGGGATTCTGTTTCCTTCCCGTAGAGTAGATGAGGGAGCATTTAGCTAGACAGAAAGCCCCCTCTCATTGCTTTCCCATCTCGTGACTTCCTCCCAGACACTATTGGAGTGAGACAGACATTTAAGGGTCCTTGTTTGACAGAGTAATGTTCTTTCAGGATGTTCAGGAGCCCTCGGAGATTTTTGCAAATATTCTCCATATTTGGGATCCAGTGTATTGAAGGAAGATGCCCTATTTTGTCAATGACGTTCCTTTTAGAATACAAGTAAAAGCATGGATTTAGCTTTAGGGGCATGTTAAAGTTGTTTTAGTCAGGTATTTTTCTGGAATACATTTGAACTTCATTTATAATTGGAAATTTTTTCTCATAATTATGTTATAAAGGCTAAGACATGGGTTGATTATGATAAATGGAAAAGTAAAAGTAATCCAGGCCAAGGAGATTCATGTTTGAAAGAGAACCCAGTGGGAATACAGCACCATCCCACCTCAGAACCCTGATGAACAGACACCCAGGGAAACAGAAACCACAGGTGACAGGAAAAGCCTCTGCACCATGAGAAGCAGGAAGAACGTGAAAGGAAGGGCCTGTGTTCTGACCGCAGGAGGAGTCGCAGAACTCCCTCTGGGTCTCCAAGGAGCTTGTCTGAATTGGGAAATGAGTCTGGAGGGTCTTTCAGTTTCCAAGTTTAGTCAAAAGGAAAATCTGGGCTTCCCTGGTGGCACAGTGGTTAAGAATCCGCCTGCCAATGTAGGGGACATGGGTTCGAGCCCTGGTCCAGAAGATCCCACATGACGTGGAGAAACTAAGCCCGCGTGCCACAACTGCTGAGCCCATGTGCCACAACTGCTGAGCCCACGTGCCACAACTACTGAGCCTGTGCTCTGGAGCCCGTGCGCCTAGAGCCCGTGCTCCGCAGCAAGAGAAGCCACTGCAATGAGAAGCCCACTCACCACAACAAAGAGTAGCCCCCGCTCGCCGCAACTAGAGAAAGCCCACACACAGCAACAAAGACCCAACACAGCCAAAAAAAATAAATAAATTAAAATAAATAAATTAAAAAAAAAAAAAAGGAAAATCTGTCCTGCTGCATCTGGCTCATGCAGAAAAGAGGGAAGATCCAAGAAAGGATGAGAAAGCCATTTAAAAGGGGGAAGTAGCTTTACCCTAGGGTTTTGTCTGTTTTAACATCCAACATCTCGTACAGGGCCATATGCATGTTGCTGAGGATGGCGGCTGATGTAAGAATATGAAGTGTAAAAATGGAAATAGTCATTTTAAAGAAGTTTAAGAACTGGGGGTACATGTTTAGAAAACTCTAATACCCTCCTAATCTTTTCACATTATGGCACACCTTTTAGAAAGTGATAAAATGTGTCCCTGTCACTGTGATAAGTGCTTGAAGGCATCCATTGTTGAGGGTGACAGGCCAGCTCTGGGACTTTGGCCACCCCAGGCCCAACCTGAGGACCAAGGACTTGAATATCCTTGTTCACCTGAAATTTAGGTACAATGATGATACACATATTGGTGTGTTAGCTAGGGTAACAGTCATAAACAGAGAGACTCCAAAGGCAATGGTGAAATGTCCCCCTCAAGAATTAGGGCAGGTGGGCCTCCCCTACCCCTAGCGTCATCCAGGGACCCAGCTGGAGGGCACTCTGGGCTCCGCTGGGACACCGGAACCATCTGCAGACTGAAAGCTGGGTGCGGGCAGGTGCGGGTTCCAGCGGCAGGGAGCGGAATGAAGTGTGTGGGGAATGCGCGCGACTGCCTTGTGGCCTGGGCATCAGTGGCTCACGTTCCACCCACTCCCACTCCCCGCTCCAGAGAACAGAGCTCGGCCGCACTGCCCGCACCGGAGGAGGAGAGAACAGATGGTTCTCCACCATGAGCATCATTTTGTCCTGGCCTTAGGAAAAACACCTAGAGTTTGCAAAGCACTTTTATACATGTTTCCTTCTTTTTCCCCTGCAAGGGTGGGCATACCAATTAAACAACTAGAATTCCTCACAAAAATTTTCAAAGTAAGATATAAGTAGTTCGTAGTGAAAACTCTATGCTACATGCTTAAAAGATTAAAAAACATAATTTAACACATGGACCCTTCTCTCTGGGAACTTCCATAGGAGACAGAAACTTAGAAAAAACACCAATTTAAGCTAACCATAGAAGGGACACTAAGTCCCTGTTGCCCAGGGAAGGATGGAGATAGAAAGTAGTACAGAAATTCAGAAGACGACACATTAGTGGCAATTTTGTTTGTTCCAAGAGGACTTGATGGAAAGAATGAAATGAGCTGGATTTTGAAGGTATGGTGAGATTTGGGTGGCAAAAAGAAGAGTGAAGTTATTCTATAAAAGGCAAAGGCTATCCCCAAGTCCCCCTACAATACATGGAATCTGGCACATTAATAAAGTTTACTAAAGGAATAGAAGCACATGGGTAAGAAATTGCTAGGTTTATTGTTGAGATATTTAGTTATCTTCTTGTACTGGAATGAAATGTTCAGGTACTTAGGTGACTAGCAGATGGGCCATTTGGGGTATGTTGCAAATGCGAATGGCTTTTATAAGAAAAATATTGGGTAAACCGAGTCAGACAGACAGTTGCTGTTATTAGCAACAGTTATTGCAAATAGTGGCACTATTTGCAATAAGTTAAGTACATTTTTTTTTTTCTTACACGGAAAGGTCTCTTGGAGACTTTGCCCATAGGAGGGATCCTATATTGAAATTGTCTGTTTATGGGTCACTTGCCTCTCCATACTGTAAACATTTCGAGGCAGAAACAGCTGGCTGTCTGCTATATATTCATGTTTCACTTTTAATAGTATACGTTTATTGCTAGGGAGTGGCTGTTCTACTAGGGACTGAATTTCCTAAACCCCCCTGAGGACGTTGGAGGTCATGTGATTAGCTGTGGTCAGTAGAATCTGGACTAAAATTATCATTACTGCTTCTAGGCCCTGCCCTAAACAAACAAAAAATGGACTTTACATGGTTGAGAAGTAAACTTCTATAATGTTAAAGCCCTGAGATTTTATCTTTTTCCTCTGTTAATGCGGGTAGAATTTACCTTAACAAAAGATATGATTCCAGAAACATTTGTTCTATGATTTTCTTTTAATATGCTTAGTAAATTGCCCTGCTTATGATATGCATTTAATAAATTCTTGGGGAAAGACTGCATTAGGTCATTTTCAAAAGAAAATGTCAAGAATCCCTTTTGAGGTTTTCTTATTATTTTAGCTAAAGTAAGATTTTTTTTCTGATAAATACAAATATATTGAGTTAATTAATAAATGGAAATGACAAGAAAATCAAGTTATTTTAAACATACACCCACCTCAAAGTGATTTATAAGTCTGGGGACCTAAGCACTCAGAGAAATAGAAGAAAGTAGAGAAAAAGGAAAATGATCGTCTGTACGTGCTGTTTGGTCCACCATCTTTTGTCCATTCACGATGCGGGGGAGGGGAGGGCAGGTTACTGGATTTTCCTCTTTTCTTCCGTTTTTGGCCTCTGTCTTCCTCCCTCCCTTGATTCCCTTGCTCAGTTCCTAACCTCTTCCCTGGCTGCTAGATCGTAACCAGAAGCTTCCTATCAGCTTTGAGATCAGGCACTTTTAGAATTCGACAAACTTCACCACAAAGCTTTGACCTGCAGGTTAAAATGATGCTCCAAGTGCTGTGTCTGCAGCTTTACATCTTAGGGTGGCTCCTCCATGGGAGAGCGCACTTCACTAAATTCATTGCATCTCCCCTCTCCAGTGTTTGTCACCATCCTGCCCAGTTCTCTGTCCTGTTCAGCAGTTGTTTCAACAGCCTCTAATTTTTGCCTCTTTGCACTGTCTCTCCCGGCCCTGATCCTTAGCCTGTTTTCCAGGCAAGTGCCCTCAGTTATTCAAGGGAAGGGGCGTCACCTCCCTGTCAACAGGGACCCTCTGGTCAGCTGCTGTCTGTCCGGCCTCTGTTACACTTCTCGGTGGCCCAGCTCCAGAGTAAGCAAGCCTCCTGCTGTTCCTTTTCTTCCCTTCTTTTTCTACTCTATTCCCTCCTCTTAGGGAGTCAGGTCAGCCTTTCCTATTTGATGATTCACCTGCCACCACAGGATCCTTAGAATCTAATCTTTTGAAAATAGAATTCTGCATTCTTTATTTTTACCATTTCTGTTACTATTAAGCAAACATCCTTCTGTGAAGTAGTGATTTCATAACAGTGGAAATACCTAGGGTGTGAGTCAGCAGATAGCCAAGTCGTCATTCTAATCTTCTGAAGCTTGAGAGATTCACTTAGCAGATAGTATCCAGTGTCAACCAGAGCCATTGAGTTCATTTTTAAAATATTAGAAAAATAATGCAGGATATTAAGCAAGATGAAGCCAATTCTCAAAATGGTTAAATGATGTAAAGTGGATGTCTTTTTGAGGCTTTTTGATGATGACTGAGAAAACGTGTTATCTTTTTGAATAATACCATCATCCACGTAAACATTTATCGTAATGTGGTGAAAGAACAATTGGATTCTGTCACTGCTTGGGTAAATCACTTTCCCTTGCTAACCTTTGGTTTACTATCTATAAAGTAGGAATAGTAACAGCTCTATCTCATCGTGCTGTTCTAGAATCAAAGAAATGATGTATGTTAGAGCTGTGAATACCGAGAGTTTCCTATTTTCCTACCTGTACTTATTTATGCAGATGCCATCTCTAGATCAAACTGTAAACATACTGATGGCACAACAAGCACCTGGTTGGTCACAGCACCTACCCCAGTACCTTATTTGCAGAGTAGCCTTAATAAATACTTGTTGTAAACAATGAGCAGATATTCCCTTTAAATAGTTTTGACTTATTTCATTTTAATTTATTCTGTTACATAACATGCTAGTTTTATAACCTGATACAGTTCCTTTTTTGAAGGAGATAGATTATAAATCTTAAAGAAATATATGATGTAGTGGTAACAGAGGACTCAGATGATCCTTGCAGGAGTTTCGGAGATGGAGTAGCCCTTCCTATGTGACCCAGTTGAAGCAAGGGGACCAGGTATTTGGATCCTGCACTGACCCGTCATTGACCGCAGGCTGCTTCCAAAGAGGGGATGGGAACCTGGTGAGGCAGCTTCTGTAGGATGAGGGCAGTTCCTGGAGAGGAAGCATCAGTGAGCGGTCAGCAGCCCAGACTCCCGGCTGCTGGGGGAGAGTGCCTCGGGTCTGAGGCGGACTGTGCTCCCACAGTATCCACTAACCATCCGCCCCTTGCACCACCCTACGTACAATTGCTTCACGTAGTGTTCACCGGCATCCAGAAACAGCTGCTCCAGGTTCTGGAAGGACTTCTCCTGGGGAGGACTTATCAGAGGCAAAACAATGGGATGAAGTACTCCACCCTCGCTGCGTTTTGTCTAGAGACCACACTTGGTCCTTTCTCTTCTATTACCCCTTCTAGATTCCTCTCACCCTGGGTCAGCACTTCTGCTGGTGTTGGTGGCTTATGTGGTAAGGTGACCCAGACCCTTGTTGTCCAGGGGTCTGATTCCCATGGCACCATACCCCTCCCAGGCCTGGCTGCTACACTAATAGCAAATGTGGACCCTCCTATTCTGGTTCCCAGACCCATGTATTCCACATACTGGGGGAACAGAACCATGTAATGGTCACTGATTAAGGGTATATTCTTTATTCTAGGGGATGATGCACCTTGCTTGAAGGTTATCATCTTGAGGTGGTGCCTCCACTGTGCCATCACAAGACCATTCCATTGCTCCATCAGGCTGGCAGCATCTGGGTCTTACAGCATGTGATGTAACCCAAGGATCCCAGGGCCATGTGGCCACTGCTGCACCACCTTTGCTGTGAAGTAGGCCCCTTTTGTCTGATGTGATATCATATGGGATCCCCTACTGGTGGCTCAAAAGCTGCAAGCCGTCTTACAGTGGAGCTGGCTAAGGCCCTTCTGGCAGGAAAGGCAAATCTATACCCCAGATACATGTTGATTCAAGTCAAGATGAGTCACTGCCTCTTTCAGGGTGGAAGGAGTCCAGTTAGTCAGCTTACCATGAAATGGTTGGTTGTTCTTTTTGAGATTTCATTTGTTCAGCATCGGTTTCTTTTTCTTGATGGTTGGACTTTGGCAAGGGCAGTAACTAGATCGGCTTTCATGGGTGGAAGTCCATTCTGTTGGACCAGTGCATATCCATCTCTGCTACCATGGCTATTCTGTTCATGAACACTGATGGGCTGGCTGAGTGACGGGGGCTGGCTGAGGTCAACTGGCACAGTTGCTCTGTCTACTTGGTTGTTCATGTCTTTTGTGTGGTGGATGATCTCTGTTGGATGTTGCCATGTGATACAGAGACCTTCATACTTTTGAATACTCTGATAGGTCCACCTACATGCATCTTCCTGAGACCTTCTTATTCCCAATTATCCAATCATTCTCCTTCCAGGCCCCAATCCACCAGCCACACCATTCTCCACTGCCCATGAGTCAATATCTGTTCTAACCTTAGGTCACTTTCCTTTCATACGAGGTAGATGAGCAGGTGCCTTGTCCCCAGTTCTGCGCACGGGGAGGGTTTCTGCTTGCTGCACTCTTTTAAGTCCGCGCCTTAGCAGAATCGGTCCATTTTCGGCTTGTGCCTGCAGACTGTCCCAACACAGACAGTGATCTTCTTACTCCATCATTAGTCATGAGGGAGCCCTGAGCTCCCACAGGACACAGGTAAGCCCAGCTCATGTTCGATTCTGGCTTTACCATTTCCATCTCTCAGTGGGTTGCTGCTGGGCCCACCTGATCTTATGGCCTGGTGGTCTCATAGAACCCAGCTCATCATGGAAAGACATTCCATCTTGATTAGGCCCCGTCGCCAGGAGCTCTGAGCTGGGCTGACTCTTCACATTTGTTCTCATTGAGACAAGACACCTGGGCATTTGTTCCCCGCATTGGCCATCCATTGTGTAGAGATTGTGCCACCATCCAACACTACCTGTAACGGGGAAGCAAGTTGGTTGAGTTCCGCGGTGAAGTTAGCAGGCCCATTTGACTTTCTCCCAGCGCTCTGCTCGCCGGCCTGACTGTATCACTAACACCTTCGCCCCCACCCTGCTCTCATTTTTCTGTTTCTCAAATACCCAGAACCTGGGTGGGGAAGAAGGGCGTTGTTCCCCTTCAAGAGTGCCTTCGAGACCACCACATGCTAAGATCTTAGGCTGCTGTAAATGTCTGCTGATAGGGCGGCGGCATCTGCTGAAGCACCACCCCCTTTTCCATTTCTTCTCCTTCCCAGGCCTTCCGGGTCCAGGGGCTGGTCTTCAGTCAGTGTGCTCTGTCCTGTCAGCGCTCTGCTCCTAACTCCAGTGAGGAGCGTGCTTTAGCACCCCTTGAGCAATCCCCTGTTCCCGCGTATGTTCTCAAAGGTTTCCAGGGCGTTTGTCCTTTTAGTGTCGTCACTCTTTTATTGCTCTCTCCTCTCCCTCGGATTTTGGACCCGCATCAAAGGGCAATCTGAGCGTCAGGCACCTGGTGTAGTTAAAGTACACGTTTCCTCCAGCTCTGACCCACCGTTTTTAGGCCAGATTTGTGCATCCTGAAACTCTCTTCTTGTAGGATGAATCCTACGTGGTTCTTTGGTCCTTCAGGGAAATCGGCCCCGGTGAGTTCACCCCTCTAGTTTTCCCGGTATGCACTGAATTCACAACTTCCTGTCTGAATCCCAGCTTAACCACAGGTCTGCTTTCCAGAGCCGCATACTACATTTGTTTGGAATCCTGACTTTTACTTGGTGATTGGCCAGTTTAAACCTCAGAGGATTTACATCAATATCTGTCGTACGTAGCCCTAAATGGAGTCAAAGCAAATGAGTTGAAAATACACGCAGCCTGGCCAACTCGTTTTCACTTAATGTTTTTATCAGTTGCAGAATTTTCCATCACTTATTCTTTTCCTGCTTCTTAGTCCTCGCCTCCCTTTTTTGTGTTATTTTTGGCATTTTCTATTCTCAGTTGCATCTGAAATAAGCTTTTCACATATTGTTCTCATCCATAGCTTACATCCTCTTTTCCAGGCAGCTCTATCTTGAAGAACATCACAAGGTCAGAGAGATAACCTTTGCCTCACATGGGAGCTGAATAACGCTGCACTCTGATGGAGATGTCGCCCTGGTTTTTCCAGGATGGCTCCATATGACTCTCTAAATGAAAAAGGAATTGTTTCTTTCTTTCTTTTTTTTCTCAATAAATTTATTTATTTATTTTTGGCTACGTTGGGTCTTCGCTGCTGCGCGCTGGCTTTCTCTAGTTGCGGTGAGCGGGGTCTACTCTTCGTTTTGGTGCGCGGGCTTCTCATTGCGGTGGCTTCTCTTGTTGTGGAGCACAGGCTCTAGGTGCGTGGGCTTCAGTAGTTGTGGCATGTGAGCTCAGTAGTTGTGGCTCGCGTGCTCTAGAGCTCAGGCTCAGCAGCTGTGGTGCACGGACTTAGCTGCTCCGTGGCACGTGGGATTTTCCAGGACCAGGGCTCGAACCCGTGTCCCCTGCATTGGCAGGCGGATTCTTAACCACAGCGCCACCAGGGAAGCCCGAAATTGTTTCTTTTTGAAGGAAACTTAAACATTTATCAGTGTCTTTGGATGTATCAGAATAAAACTCTCTGATCACTCTAACAAATCATTGCTAGACCTTCAGAGGCGTTTAGCTGTCACTTACACAAGTGCCAGTGCGGGTTGCATGACTGGAGTTTGACAGTTCCTCCATGTGGCTTTGCAACCTCAGAGCCCTTTGCTTCTGGCAGTGCACGTGCAGAAGCGAGAGACAACCTGGGGGTCTTCTAGGCAGTGCTGGAACTGGTGCCCATCCCTTTGCTCTCCACACAGAGCTGAGTTTTGTGGCCCTAATAATTCAAGAGAAAATATCAAATTGCAATTCAAGAAAAAAGACCAAATCGAAGTAAAAGAGCTACTGAGTATATACCCAAATACTGACTATGTAGAAACGTTCACATTGGGTTGGCCAAAGAGTTTGGGATGTTTTGTTGGAAGAAGCAGCTTATGGAAAATCCCGAACGAACTTTTTGGCCAACCCAATAGAAGGTTCTATATTTGCCGTTCACCTTAAGAGGGTCTGGGAAATATGGTTTGTCCAGGGAGGGCCTGAGATTGGTGAGTATCTAAGCAGTCTGTATCACGCCCTCCTATAAGGAAAGAGAAAAAGAAATCATTATTTTGGGACAATAATAATGGCTAAAGCAAAAAGATATCGATGTGAGCAAAGTAATACTAGTAAGTAGAGGACAGACCTATTTCAGCCCTTTCGTAGCCCAGTAGTGCCAGAATTTACACTTGTTTGTGAGTTTCAGAGGTTGCAATGAATCCAATAATAGTTCACAAAGTAACTTGGGTTACTCTGAGTTTAATCCGCACTTTGTTGTGCATCTGTCCCTTCTCTGAAGCCATACCCTTCCTCCAGGACAGAATTACTAGTCCCTCCTTTGAGTTCACTTGGCACATTTTCCTGTCTGCTGAGAGGAGGCTGGGACAGACCCCAAGAATTCCGCAGCAGGAGGTCCGTGGTTCCTTAGCCTCCCAGCATCCCGCGGAGAGAAGGTCTAGGCTGCTTTCACTGCTCGCTCTTTAATAGGCACTCTGGAAGGGAACACGTAGCATGCAACCGAGTTCATGACCATAGAAAGAGAGAACTTGCTAAAGGATACGTACTTGATGTGAGTCGATGCCCATGGAAGCTGCATACGGAGCTGGGGGCACCTGGAGACCTTTTGGCAAATTGGCACCGCACAGCCTTTCCCATTAGGGGAGGAGGGGGGCGCCAGTCCCATTTGGCATTTCACCGGGGACCTGGAGAGAGCCACTGGGGAGGTCTTCTCTCAGACAGCCTTACTTGACTGTCTTCCTCACCTCTCTCCAAATGCTTAGTCTATTTGCCTGCAGTTCTTTCCGCACTTTTCTTCCCGAGAGCACCGTGAGCCTCTCACTCGTTGGGGGCTGTATCTTAGTCATCTCTGTTTCCCTGGCACCACGCATAGCTTTTGGCACATAGCAGGTGTCACTAACTGGGGAGTCTATCAAGGAAGCAAGCGTCTAGACTCGATTCTAGAAGTATAAAGTGGAGCCTAGCATTCTGAAGATGAATTAAGAAACCTCCGAGCAAGGAATATTTTGTGCTTTCTTCCCCTCAACTTTGGCACTTCCTAATTACCCCCATAGATAGTAGGAATTATGATCATTCTAGTCAAAATCATGCCAAATAAACATTCTAGGGAGTATCTTATTCAGTTCTTCATATGGAAACATGTTCTGCCCTTTACTTGGTCACAGTGGGTCATTTGTAAACCCTGAATTAACTGACAGATTTAAGGAAAAAAGCACAAGACTAGGGATACAATCTGTTTTTGTAGCTAATTCAAGCTGAGGGTTTCAAGGCAGAGTATGAAAGCTAAGACCAGGGGTGAGCATGTCAATTTTACTGATTTAAAACAAGCCCACTGAACTTTCACCTTCTAGGTTTGACTAGAATAGCAACAGACAGTTTGGGGGGCAAGGATAGGACAATACCTGAAACCCACTATATTCCTGCCTTTTTTTTTTTTTTTTTTTTTTTCCTCTCTATCCGGAAATAAAGGGTAGACTCCTCACCTATTTTGAGGATTTAAGGTAAGAATGACTGAAGGAAAAAATGTGCCAAGAGAGTGGCTACCTTCGGGTTTCCCGTCCTCTGTCTTGTCTCTGTTAACAAGAAGTGAGCACTAGAACATTCCACCAGTCACATGACCCACTGTCAAGCTAAGGGCCAGGCCTGCCATCTAAGGACACAGGATTCCTTCCCGAGAGAGTCGCTGTCATCACACTCCTTCCCGCTGGGGTGCCGCTCATCCCCAGGGCAGTTTCTGTTTCTGTCTGACAGCTGCTTTGCCCGTCTCTTTCACCTGGATCCTACACGTCAGTTTTGTCTTCTGTCTTTAAGAGGTGCTCTCAAACTTAGAGCAGTTTCTTCCTGCAAATCTGTTGAGTGTCTTGGTCCTTGGTTTTGGTTCTCAGCCTGGACGAGAGCTTGCAAACTTCTAGTTTTGTCCAAGAAGAAAGTGAGCTTTGAGGAAAAACATGTGGCGTGCTTCATATGTAGGTTCACTGTGAATAAACTGTTAATGTGTTGAAAGCGCTGCATAATTTATTTTGCACGTGGAGCCTTTTAGAAGCGTATGCCTTAATCTTCCTCCAGGGCTCTTCTCTTCTGTTTCCAAGTTGTTCAATGCACATTTGCAGCTGAAGGACCTCAAAGGTGATATGTTTAAAATTGAGCCGGAAAGGGCTTTGCTGTGATTTTGAGGCCCCAGGCTAGACACCCCGGAGGTATCCTGTGTTCCCCTCCCTCAATTACTCCTCACAGCAAATCGCTCACCAAGTATTATCTATTTGCCCTCTCTCTCCCATTGCCTTGATTTCTGCCCTGATTCTCTCCTGCTGGGCTACAGAACTGGTTTCATGTTTGGCTTTCCTTCCTCAGTTATGCCTTCCTTTGTAACTGTCTTCCACACAGAATCCAGAAATAGCTTTCCACAACACAAAGTAATCATGTCACTTTCAGGAAGAAGCTTGAGATAATGCAAAGTCGTTGGAAACATACATACCTGGTCTCAAACCCTGGGTCTGCTACTTCCTGGTTCTGTGTCCTTAGATAACTTTTTTCACCTTTTTGGTTTGACATTTGTTGGTCAATAAAATGAGGTTAAGAGTGCTTATCTCAGAGACTCCTGGTGTAGACTCAACAAGTAACTTGTGTATCAGCACAAGCAGTTATGTCTTTTGCTCATTTGCTTGAAACTTCAGTGGTGACCTGTCATATAAAAGATGAAACTCACACTCTTTGGAATGGACTGTGTCTCTTCTCAGAATCTGCCCTAAACTACCTTTTGAGCTTTCCCTCCAACCCTCTCGCTTCCCTATGTGTTCCAGCCACACGAAATAAATCACCATTGCTGAACACAGAGTATTTTTTTCTTGATTTCCTGACTTTTTCACAGACTATTTCCTGAAATGTTCTCACCCTCTTTCTTCCCTGGTTGGGGTTTATTTATTCTTCAAGATCCACGCCAATTATCCCTTTCCTGTGGAAAAGATGGAGAAATCAGCCAGCTAATATTATAATAAGTAAAAATGCACATTAAATATAGAACAAAAGCAAATATTCTTCCTGGATGAACAAATCTAGTGTCTATTATAATGCATTATTATTTAAGTAACTGTTTTTTTTTTTTTTTTGCTAAGAAAACTTGCAGTTAAAGAACTTTTTAGAAGGCTTGCATTTTTCACTTGAGAAGTGGGAAGTTGGTGTTTCTCTTGAGTGACATGAGAGCGTCTATTTGGAATGTCCCTAAACTCTTCGGAATTTTTGTACATACTCAGCCACATGGATACTAGACCTCTGACTCTGCTTGGAGTTGGACAGGAGAGAGAGGAAGGACAATGAGAACATTTAATTCTGAAGTGTGATTGACATGGCCAACCCAGTTTTCTAAATCTAAAACGTGCTTACAGTGCACCGTTTCTTCTTACGTAAACCAATCAGCTCCCTAATCCCAGGAGCTTGACTTCTCTTTCAATCGTCAAGCCTACTGCCACAGATCTTCCCCAAATGGCAGCATTCCAAGTCGAGGCAAGGTCCCCATGGATTTAATAAATTTGGTTCTTTTGGGTTTGGATTCGAATTCCTAGCCTAATCTTCCATCAATTATGGGAGTTTCAAAGTAACGTAGATAATTCTAAACTATAGCACAATCCCTTTTGGCTTAAAATTTCAATTTGAGAAGATAAAATATAAGTGTGACATTTTGGGGCACTCAGGTTTTCAAATGAGACATAAGGTAATACAAACATTTAAGACCCTCAGCCAGTTTGTTTCCCTTCTCTCTCTCTCTCTCTCTCTCTCTCTCTCTCTGCCTTCCTCCCTCCCTCCCTCCTTCCCTTTCATTTCCCTTTGGTCTGTTTACAAATTCAAGTGAAAGGAGCCACCAGGAGTTAAATACCCAGTCAAATATTTATATAGAAACATCCATAGAAGGTTCTGTATTTTGCCATGGACTTACTTGTAGAAAAGTTTCCTTTAGGTTAGGCACAGAGTAAGACACAAAATTTTGCCGTTTGAATGATACATTTTTAGCTTTTCAAACTGAGCAGGACCTTGCAGGGCCTTCCCAAGGCAGACCCCACTTCTCCCTAATGTCCTCAGCCTCTTGTTTGTAGAAAAGCTTTAGCCTCCTAGGCCTTCCCTTAGTTCCAAAGAGCAAATTTAATCAGAGAAGTGAGAAAATACAGAAACAAAGGAAAACAGTCAAGCAAGATAAAATAATAGTAGTTCAGCTGTAAACTGAAGAGTCAAGGACCTTTAGTTCCTCCTCAAGGGTTATAGATAATACCCTGAGCCATATCCTTCAGTCGTTTTGCAGATACTGACACCCCCACCAGGTAGAAGAAGTTACGTGCCTGCTGAGCACAAGCATGTAGACCCAAGACTGGTTGGAACCAGAAGGTTGATGATGTTAACTCCCAATTACCTCCCCATCAACCAATCAGAAGAACGTCCATGAGCGGATCAGACACCCTACAATCCTCACTCCTAACACTGACTTTAAAAACCCTTCCCTGAAAGCCACTGGGCAGTTTGGGTCTTTTGAGCCTCAGCTTCCTGTTCTCCTTGTTTGGCCCCATGTTGGGTGCCTTGCAGTAAACGCTGTACTTTCCTTCACCACAAGCTGGTGTCATTAGATTGGCTTTGTTGTGCATTGGGTGTGCGGATCCAAGTCTGGTTCAGTAACACTTTTAAGATACTGGTCTCAACAAAACAGATGATGGTATTTATGCTGTTGATGAGTATTTTTTTGTTTCTATAGATAGGGTTTTATGCGGTCTTGAGGAAATTCTACAATTCTGTGTATAATAGCAATTATTTATATCTATGGCAGTTTAAATCACCATTTACTCTGTTTTCCCTTTACATATTTCAGAATTTCTTTTCTCAGTAATAAATCATCAAAGATTCCTCCTAATATAATACAGACTGTGTTTGCACACAGAATGAAAGAAACTTGAAATTTAGTTTATCCCACATGAGCTAAATGTGTAAATACGTACTTTTTATTAGACACCAGGGGGTCTAATTTCTACCTTCACGGATTCCTACTTTTCTACAATATACATATCATATTAGAAATAGTATAAAATACATCTGAGCAAAGTAAATTTATTTTTATTTTTTAAATGACTTAGTTTTAAATTATACATATTGTTGATTGCCACTGCTTTAGTATCACAATAGAACATAGCATATGAGCTGAGAATCTTAGATGGAGCGGTTGGACCAGATTTCTCTAAACAGTAGAGCTAATCATATTTCTGTAAATGATCTAATAAAACATCCACACCATAGTAAACAATGCCAATGAAAAGAAATTTATCTTTTCAAGTTTTTTGCCATATCTTGAATCTATGCGGCCATGGTGACAATTTTTTTTTTTCATTTTGAAAATGAAGAAATGTCTTAGATGTTTGTTTTGACCATCTGTCCAAAACTTGGATACCTTTTTTTTTTTTTAATAGGTTTTATTTATTTATTTACTTATTGGCTGCGTTGGGTCTTTGTTGCTGCGCGGAGGCTTTCTCTAGTTGGGACGAGTGGGGGCCACTCTTCGTTGCGGTGCACGGGCTTCTCTTGTTAAGGAGCACGGGCTCTAGGCACGTGGGCTTCAGTAGTTGTGGCTCACAGGCTCTAGAGCACAGGCTCAGTAGCTGTGGCGCACGGGCTTAATTGCTCCCCGGCATGTGGGATCTTCCCGGATCAGGGCTTGAGCCTGTGTCCCCTGTGTCGGCAGGTGGGTTCTTAATCACTGTGCCACCAGGGAAGCCCCTGCATGGTTTTTTAACATGGCATCTTATCAAGACAAAGACCAGAAGCATTCATTTTATGACCAGTATGTGTGTTGGACAGTTGCACTTCTACTGCCTCAGAGTTTGAAGGGCCTGGACTATTTAATGTGACAGTGGTGCTAGAAATAGGAGCAGAGTGTCTTGTGTTTGTATGGACTTGGTTCCCCTCCGGTTTTTATTGAAAATAACCACATAGCGGTGTAAGGTGTTGGAAAGCTTTTATAGAAGAGTAATTCTACCTGGGCCTTGAAGAACTGGTTGGACTTTGAAAACTGGAAGGAGGTAGGAAAAGGCATTTTAGAGAGATAGTAGGTTAACCAAAGGGTAGTGAAGACCAGGACTCCTTCAAGAAAAGGCAGTTGATCCTGAGTGATGTCAAGGTAGGAAGGTTGCCTAGAGGGGAGTAAGACGAATTATACCCTGAAGGTCTCACTGGGAGTGTTTTGAATTCCAGAAAGGAAATTTGAACTTTATGTTGTATGTCACGGGAAATGGCAGGGCCAAATCTGTGTCTCAGAAGGTGATGTTTGCGGCTATTTAGAGGATGGATTGAAGATGGATTGAAGAGAAGAGGCTGGAAAGAAAGAAAACAAGTTGCATGAATGATCAATCAATGAGAGACTACGCTAGCGCGGTCGCGGGGGGGGGGGGGGTGGGCAGAAAAAGGGCAAGTGACGTACCAGCTGCACACATTAATTGTAGAAGGAGGATTGAGGGAATTTGGTGATGGCATGAGTAAGGGAGAGAATGATGATAATGATGATGGTGATTAAACTGGATTCCCTTCCTAAGCCTCTTACAATATTTTGACCTGCTAAATCATAGAATTAAGCTTATGGTAGAGACAATTTGGACTTTGTCCCATGGAAATTCAAGACTAGTACTTTTTAAACCTATCTACATATTGCCCCATGTCACTGCTGTGTTCCTGATGATAGGCAAGCCTGTACTGAGAATATCCAGAGTATTACACTGTGATGGCCGATTATTCAATAACATATGGGACACGGGAGCATGGCAAGATACAGCTCTATAGGCTATGCTGGAATATGCATCGTCCTGATTATCCTTTTTGTAGATGATCCTCCAGAGCAGTCTTATGTTCCTGCTTAGGTAACGCCTAAGACTGTTGAAGGCTTGAGGATTTAGGAAACGTCTTCTGGTCATTGGGGGGCAGTGTTGCACAGTAGAGGGAACACAAATTGTGTGGTGAGAAAATTTATGTGTAAATCCCTGGCAGTGGGACTGTCTCTTAACCCCAGGATTCCCAACCCTGCATAACCAGGGCATCTTCAGAATCGCCTGGAATTTACTCTTAAAGTATAGATTCTCATACTCTGTCCCTTGGGGATTCTGATTCAGTCAACCTGGGATAGGGCCCCAAAATTGGTGTTTTGTTTTTTAACATTCTAGGTAGTTTTGATAGCTAAATTTGGGAAGTAGTGATTTGATCTTACTAGTCTCAGCTTTCGTAGGATTGCGATGAACATTAAATGAGAAAATACATCTGGCTTTTGTAAACTTTAAATCACAATAAACGATTAGTTGTTAATTAGATGACTTCTTGAAATAAAATTTCTATCCCTCTTTAAAAGACTTCTTCAGTTTCTCTTCAGTTTGAAGCTTGACTATGTGAGAGCATATTATATTTGTTTGATCTTTATACATTGTGATAGCAGAGAGAAAACTAATGAATTCTGTCCAATACATACACGTAATACACAAAATATAAGATTAACTGGATGATAGTTTTAGATGTTGAAGAGGTGATAGAAAGTCGAAGACCCTTGCTTAAATTTTTGTTAAATCTGAAAAATAAATGCCAGTTTTTAAAGATGGCAAGGAAATGTAAACAGAAATTGCTTCTGTGTTTTTAAGACAAAACTCACATTTATTATTGACACTGTGATAATTTAATTTACAAATATATTCTGACTTCCCAACTTTAAGGCAATAGCTTAAGTTAAATACATTGTTCCCCTCTTCATCTCTTTCAATCCCAAAACACTCAAACAAACCAACCAACACTGAAACACTTTGTGTCAATAACAGAAATGGTGATTTTGAAACACATACTTCTCAAATAGTCATCCAAGTAAAAGAGATTTCAGCAGCTCAATACAATCTCTGTATAACAATATGCAGCATAAATGTCAGTTGACCTTGAAGCTTATAGCATGTTTTCACCAGTTTCAAAACCCTTATTCACAGTTTCTGCGTAGCAAGCATTACCCGGCCTTCTCAGTTCTGAGGGATGTTCTAATACGTAAGTCCACTGTATTTTATTACAGGACCACAGTATCTCCTTCCTTCTGCCATCGCTGAATTTTCATCTCACGCTTCATCAGCCCTGAGCCTGGATAACTTCCATGTTAATCTGTCCTGAGTCATGGGTTCCTCCCCTGGATCTGTGAGTCATCCCAAAAGGCCAAGGTGTCCCCCCAGGGAGCCATCCTGGTACATTCCTTCTGTACTTGATATCATCTTTAATTCCCTCCAGCCGGCACTAGTCACTTTAGACTATTAGCCTGAAGGTCATTCAGAAGATTTAAGTATATATTTGATTTGAGGAACCTGGGATAGGAGTCCTTTTCCATAAGAGTATATATGGTCCTTTGGGCTTCATCAAAACACGTGGGTGTTGGTGCTTTAATCTTCTTGGCTGTAGATTCTCGAGTGTGAAAGTCAATATTGATCTAAAAATAAATCCTCATCAGTTCACATGCACTTCCAACTTATTGCATATTTTATGATGTCACTGTTGTTTTTGAAGCACCTCAAGACAGTGGCTTTAAAACCTCATTTAAATCAGCTCAGATATCTCTTGAATGCCTATTCTAAGCATACCTTCTCCTAGGTGTGGAAGAGTTAAAAAGAAGCAGCACAAAAAAGCAGAAATATCTTTGCTCCCAGTTAGCTCATAATATCTTTGGGAGGTGCAAGAGGCAGACATTATTTTTTAAATATCTGTATAAGGTGATACGTGCATCAAAAAAAGTGATGTGCACATTTAAGACTTACAGGAGGAGAGGACCTTTGTGCAGGTGTTTGCTGCTTGAACCAGGAATATTTAACTGGAAGTGGGCATTACTACTAACTGGAAATATTTCTGCTGCTGCAATCCATGTATTGCACTAATCTCTACTTTATCCTAATCCAAAACGAGCTAGCTCATTAAGGACCCCCTGACATGCAGTTCTGGTCCGTATCACCAGTACTCCTAACCCCACCCCATCACATTAGCTTGTTTTACAAAATCAATCTTTCATCCAGCCTTTTCACAAATGTAGAAAATTAGATTATCGTTGCACTGAACTATATGAATAGACTTAAATATATAGCAGTGAAAATCATAATACTCAAAAAGGATTTCATCTTGCTAGTATGTTGAATCTTATTCTGTATCTAAGTTTCTTTACATATAAACCGATGGTAATGAACTAAATACTCACTTGTTTGGCAGCATCTGACTGCACAAATGCTTTATAGATTTTCTCCGCTTTGCAATGCAAAAGATCAGACTCTGTTTTTTTATAGTCTTCACAAGCCAGCCAGAATTCAATATTCTCCTCACTGAACTCAGACTTGAGGAAATTCCCAAAGACGTCTTGACCAGCTAAAAAGAAAGGGTGAGGGGTGAGATAAATTAATTGAGCCAATAAATGAATAACTGGAAGAAATTTACAAGAAGAGTACTGTGGCATATTCTCTGTGTACAAAGGGAAGAGGTGGATGCTGCTGAAATGGCTGTGTCACCGTTTGTAGAGGTGGGAAGGCCTTAGGGACCCCTTCGTTTATAGTCTGTCTGGGGCCAGACACGCTTGTCACAGGTACACAGCTGCTTAGTGGTGGCTGAGAGACTGCTTCACTTCCATCTGCTGTTACATTACAGTTCTGCTCTGCAGGTTACAGAACAATCTCTTCTCTTACACTGCCAGCTCAGCCAGAGTGCAGAGTATTTTAGGGAGTCAAATATTGACAGGAGGCATGAACATCATGTTAATCATTAACAAATATAATTTCTCTGTCCAACTCATATAAGTCAAAAGATGTGAGGCCTGTATATTACCTATGTGCGCTATACTGCTTGGATTTACTAGTGTTACTGAGGCTCTTCAGTAGGCCATTTCTATAGCATTGTTTGGCTGAATCATAACCTAAGTCAGATAACAAGCAGATGAACCAGGTTGAACTACTTGATCCCCACGTGAGGCTCTGTAGGGTGTTGGGGGGAGAAGGGGATCGGCTCACCCCGGATAGGGACAAGCTGCCCATCTATGCCCCTGAGCGAGGTCCTAATCCCAACAGGATCCCAATGCCCATGATGAGGGCTAAGACAAGCTGATCTCATTTCCCTTCTCTCATCAGAAACTCCCCGTGAGACTCTGTGTTTAAAAAGTCTTTTTATCATATCTGTGTTATAATGTGTCATGTTATATATAATGCAGTTTTATGCTGTGTGTCTCAACTGCCTTCAAGGCAGCAAGGCACTGTGTCTTTACTCTTGAGTCCTTGGTGCTTCTAAAATGCCTGCACATAAATGCCTGGGCTGAATGAGTGACAACGCATGTATGAATGGAAAAAGTTATTAATTGGCTGAGTGAATCCTACCCCTTACATCCAATGGTACAAAAATACATCCTTTAGGTAGCTTTCAGAGTAGCAGTTCACATGTTGAGATGTTTGGTTTACTTTTTAAAACTTTAAACTTCAGAACCCCAGCATAATTTAAAATTTTGCTCCTATAATGATCCATGGAAACAGCTAGTTGCCTTGGCAAATTTTTCTAAAGGACAGTAGCAGAACTGAGTGCCGAGTCAACATTATGCCACGATGAGGCATAATATGCTGAAGCTATCAGTGCTACAGAACAGCTAGAGTACAACGTTTCACACACCCTCCCATCCAGAATACTATATTTTAATGAAGCCATTCAATCTGTTAGCGTACTGAGATAAACCCAGAAACATGCAGTAGTTAATCTATACTTACTCTGGTTAGCAAGAAGTTTTTCCAGAGATTCAGACCACTGCTTCACTTCATCAGCAGAGAGTCTACAGGGGACGACATTTACATAAATTAGTATTTTTGTGTGTGTGAGCGCAAATGAAATCAGAATGGCTGCTGCATTTTGATAACTTCACAAACTAAGACTCTACTTCTAATACATTTTATTAAAATTTATCTATAAGAAAACAAAAATTTGCTTAGAATTACTATCGTTATGAAAATATCTGCCAATACAATGTGAAAAAATCCAAATGTACTCCAACAGTATAATAAGTAGCAAATATATGCATGCACATTTGTATTTAAATTACATTGGTACTAATGCAGCTTAATCTTATTAGGCTTGTTACTTAAAAGAAATGAAGTCCATTATGTGTAGTATTACCGCCTTGCTAGAATACAGAGCTAATGCACAGGCCGCTTATATAGTGATAGTTCCGTGTATTAGTGTACATACAGGTCCTTGGACTTGGAAGGTTTCATTCCAGATTCCAGATGTGGGATCATAGATCTCAGGTATGCTTTCACATCCATTCCACTACAAAAGACACAAAAGTAAATATTCATATTTCTTCAGAAGAATACTTTATTTGTAAAAAGAAAAGAGCATGAAGCAAACTTCTCCAAGGAATAAGGCCATAATAAAAATAGCTGATACAACATATTGCTATATTAAGAGTGAGCCGATTTTTATAAGCCAAAGTCTGGAAAAGTTCCCACCTCATTTAATGCCCTGTCATGATTCATTTTTAAATACAACTGAATATACTTGTAACTCACAGCAGGTCATTGCCCTGATCTAGGTAAACTAAAGGCTCGCATTTTCTTCCATTCATTCATTTTCAATTGTTCTGCCATTAAGGATCATCTAAGTCAAAATTTGCACAGTTAATGAACTTACAAAGTCTTTGGCCTCCTTTTTTGCGTCTTGTTGTCTAGAAGCGAATGATCAGTTCCTTTCAGTCCCTTTGGATTAGCAGAGAGGAACACGCCTGGCATTTTTTCTGGACTTGGCGTGGAGATGGCCGCTGCTCACATGGTCCTCAGCAGGCAAGTACCTGCTAATCCACGCCTCTGCTGCTTTATATAGTGACAGCTAACAGGCCCTTGCCGTTCGAACGAGTCTGTTTATCAAGTGATGTTACCACAGACACTGGAAGTTCCCCATTTCTTGGTGTGTTGTGACGTGTATCTTGAAAAAAACAAAAAGCACACAGTGATGTTTTGTGGCTGAAACTTTACCCAATGAGACTAGGTCACTTGATTATACAGAAAGAAAGAAAATTAGACCTACAGAGGTTCACACACATATACCACATGTCTAAAGCCTCAGCAGGATCAGTCTTTGGTTCTAGGGGGTGCTTGTTTCTTCATAAAAACTGCATATTTCAATGAAATGTTTCATTTGGTGGGTGTATTGTATCACACAGACTAGAGATGGGTCCCCGCAGGACTTTGCATAGTCCTTGACTATAAAACTCATTTGATTACAGTATTTTAAAAAGGGTTTTATTTTTCTTTCAGAAAGCAATGTAAAGTAAACAAATACTTTTTTTTTTATTATTATTATTTGTGCAGTGCACACATCTGGTAGGAAGGAGAGTCATGAGAAGTTATCTTAACTTTTCCCTACTCCAAACCTCATCCCTTATTTCCATGGAAAGAAATTTTCATGTTACTGTTTTCCAGGGTGTGTGCTAAACACTCTACTGGTGATAGACAAGATGATTTTAAGGGATGCATGAATTTTAATATTTATTAGAAATATAACTAATGTATCAAACTGGGTTTTTTTGTATATTACTGCTTAGGAAAGGAATAAAGTAAAATTAAAAACAAAGCTATAAACACAGAAAAGTATAGTTAACACAAAAATATGACATAATGTGTAAATACACTGATGCAAAAGAATTACACGGTATCAGGAGAAAAACTACTCATGGTAAAAATAAGAGTATATTTGGCCAGGCCAATAGTGTACTTCTTAGGTGATGATCTTCCAAATTTCGATAGTATCTCTGGAGAGATATAGTCTAGCTTTAATTAAAATTAAGAATTAAAATAAAAACCCAAGGAAATAGATGACTAATCACTGGTCAGGGTAGAGGGGCTAGTGCAATATAAGCTCGTACAGAGTTTGTATATAGAATGTGGTTTATTTATAGTGTCCAGTTTAATATAAACCTCCGTTGGTTTTTACCCCTGAAAAGACAAAACAAATTTTACTCAGAGAAGCTTCTGAAGGTATTAGGTAAACCTAACAAAAGGGAATTTTCCTGTCTTAGTTCTATCTTCAGGATAAAAAATATTTGAAGGAATCACATTTATATTTAAAAATGTACTTACTACACAGGCATGCACAAATATTATGCTGTATGTAGTAAGCATCAGTTGATGTTCGAAAGATAATGTGATACATTTAGGAAGAGAACTAGTGAGATAAGTTGGCCACTTTGGAAGTTACCCAGACAAAAATGATGGGGTTCAGGGACGGATGAATAAAGGCATTTGTTTGTGTGTTTCTTGTGGTTCAGTCCATACTTACTTTTCAGTTAAAATCTTCAGCATTGCTCATGTTTGTTTATTTAGTAACCTCTCATTCCTCTGGATAATTGTGGGTAAGTTATGTTAGGGAAAAATGATTTAAAGTTTATTTGTAAAGGCCACTATTATTACTATCCAGATATACTGATAATTTCCAAAGCATGTTTCAGCGACAGTAGTTCCTTTGGATGTTAATAAGTATGATAAGGACTGTGACACCAGCAGCAGCAAAGGTTCTGGGGCCACATAAGTTTGGGAAATGTTGGGTTAAAGTTGAATAATTGATCAGTGCTGATCTTCTGAGAACCTTGAATATATTAGTGCATGTTTGTCAGTCTCTAAAAGGAGGGTGGAATGTGCAGCGGTGTCTTAACATTTCTGAGAACTGAGCTCTCAGTAAGTAGGGAAAATAGTTGGCAGAAATAATGTTCTCCTGACACCACGTTAGGAAGCTGTGGTCTGACAATGAAATAAATATTTGCCTCTTACATATTAATAATTCCTTAAACCTCCAACCTTTTGCTACCTCAATATAGACTTTCAAGCTCAAGCATTTGCAAGCAATTACGATTGTGTGCTTCAAAGCCCAAATGGAGAATTAAGCTCCTGGTAGAGGGGGTCCATCTGAAATTCACAGTGGCACAATAATGTAGCTGCTGTTTCAAAGGCTGCTTGGAAGCACCTGCAAAGCCTGTATGTACCAGAGCTGGGCAAATCTGGAGGAGCTGTAGCAGTAAGGCTGATGAGTCCATGGCAGGGCACTGAAGTTTCCTGTCAATCACACGGAGTGTCACTGTCTGGTTCCTTTTTGTGAAAATCATTAAGAAAAGGCAAGTGATCAAATAGTATCTTTACTGAAGCAGTGGCTTTGGTTGAAATTGTAGAGGACTTGACAAAAGCCAATAGAATAAATCGTGGCTCTTACAAACATAATCTTGTTTGTACATTTCTTCTGTGAAATTGTGTGGTTTTTTAAAATAAATTTATTTTATTTTTATTTATTTTTGGCTGCATTGGGTCTTCATTGCTGTGTGCGGTCTTATTCTAGTTGTGGTGAGTGGGGGCTACTCTCCGTTGTGGTGCGTGTGCTTCTCATTGCGGTGGCTTCTCTTGTTGAGGAGCAGGGGCTCTGGGTGAGTGGGCTTCAGTAGTTGTGGCACGTGGGCTCAGTAGACGTGGCTCACGGGCTCTAGAGCGCAGTCTCAGTAGTTGTGGTGCACAGGGCTTAGTTGCTCCACGGCATGTGGGATCTTCCCGGACCAGGGCTCGAACCCGTGTCCCCTGCATTGGCAGGTGGATTCTTAACCACTGCGCCACCAGGGAAGCCCTGTGAAACTGTGTTTAAGTAACCAGATTGCAGTGCTAAGGAAAGGAATACTTCATATGGTCTTCATGTTCTTTTTTAAAAAATTAGTACTTTGTTTTTAGAGCTCTACAGCAAAATGGAGCTGAAAGTGCAGAGTTCCCACATACTCCCTCCACCTCCACAGCCTTCCCTACCATCAACATCTTGCATCAGTGTGGTATATTTGTTACACAATCAATGATGGACCTACATTGACATGTCATTATTACCCAGAGTACTTCGTGTACATTGAAGTTCACTTTTGGTGTTGTACATTCTTTGGGTTTTGACAGATGTATAATGATACATATCTACCATTATAGTGTCATAAGAAGAGCTCCCCTGCATTAAAAATTCCAGTGTTACAATTTAAAATGTCTAGAAGATTGGTTTAATAAAATATTTCAGATTATGGCTATCAACCTCAATGGGGGTAAATTTTAATCTTTGCTGAGTTGATTTTACATTTAGTTTCCACTCACTCCAACTGCCTGAATCCTTGTGGGGAGTTCTTTGCTGAATGACTTTTTCAGTCTTGATATTGATTAAACTGATGTTGGGCCTTTATAATATTGCTGACATTTTATTGTGGACATTAGGAATTATGGGGAAAGGTATGAGATTGTATTTTAAAAGTAGAAATACACCTATGTGGTAAGCCTCGGTGACATGAACAGAAATTTTGATCCATTGAAACAAAACATCTTGACTTAACAAACTTTAATTGTGGTCCTGCAATGTATCAGACCTAAATACTGCAAATAGAAAGATGAATGAATGTCCAAAGAGGGTCACAGTATAATTGGGCAGACAGATACTTAAGCAAGTCATCAGGGTGAAAAGTGCCGTCAGAGGGGAATGAACTGAGGAGGGAATAGCTCTGAAAGTGTGGGACAGAAGAAAAGTGTTGTTAATAGAGAGCCCAGAGATAAACCCACATACCTAGGTCAGTCAGTCTTCTATAAAGGAGGCAAGACTATATAATGGGGAAAAGACAGTGTCTTTGGCAAGCGGTGCTGGGAAAGCTGTACGGCGCATGTAAATCAATGAAGTTAGAACACACCCTCACACCCTACACAAAAATAAACTCAAAAAGGCTTAAAGACTTAAATATAGGACGTGACACCATAAAACTCCTAGAAGAGAACATAGGCAAAAAACTCTCTGACATAAATCATAGCAATACTTTCTAAGGTCAGTCTCCCAAGGCAAAAGAAATGAAAGCAAAAATAAACAAGTGAGACCTCATCAAACTTATAAGCTTTTGCACAGCAAAGGAAGCCATAAACAACATGAAAAGACAGCCTATGAACTGGGAGAAAATATTTGCAAATCATGCGACTGACAAAGGCTTAATTTCAAAAATATAGGGAATTCCTTGGTGACACAGTGGTTAAGAAATCACCTGCTAATGCAGGGGACATGGGTTTGAGCCCTGGTCTGGGAAGATGCCACATGCCACAGCAACTAATCCCACGTGCCACAACTACCAAGCCTGTGCTCTAGAGCCCGCGAGCCACAACTACTGAGCCCGTGTGCCACAACTACTGAAGCCCAGGCACCTAGAGCCCATGCTCCGCAACAAGAGAAGCCACTGCAATGAGAAGCCTGTGCACCGCAACAAAGAGTAGCCCCCGCTCGCCGCAACTAGAGAAAGCCCACGTGCAGCAACGAAGACCCAACACAGTCAAAAAATAATAATTAATTAATTAATTAAAAAAAATATACAAACAGCTCATCAATTCAATATCAAAAAACCGAAACAACTCAATCAAAAAATGGGCAGAAGACTTAACTAGATATTTCTCCAAAGAGGACATACACATGGCCAACAGGAGCATGAAAAGATGCTCAATATAAAAATAATAATAATAAAAAAAGATGCTCAGTGTCACTAATCATTAGAGGAATGCAAATCAAAACTACAATGAGGCATCACCTCACACCAATCAGAATGGCCATCATTAAAAAGTCTATAAACAATAAATGCTGGAGAGGGTGTAGAGAAAAGGGAACCCTCTTGCACTGTTGGTGGGAATGTAAATTGGTGCAGCCACTATGGTGAACAGTATGGAGGTTCCTCAAAAACTAAAAATAGAGTTACCGCATGATCCAGCAATCCCGCTCCTGGGCGTATATCCAGAAATGACAAAAACTATTCAGAAAGACACATGCACCCCAATGTTCACAGCAGCACTATTTACAGTAGCCAAGACATGGAAGCAACCTAAGTGTCCATTGACAGATGAATGGATAAACAAGATGTGGCACATATATACAATGGAATATCACTCAGCCATAAAAAGCGAAATATTACCATTTGCAGCAACATTATTGGACCTAGAGATTATCATACTAAATGAAGTATATTGGACCTAGAGATTATCATATTAAATGAATTAAGTCAGACAGAGAAAGACAAATACCATATTAAATATATCACTTACATGTGGGATCTAAAAATAATACAAATGAACTTATTTACAACACAGAAACAGACTCACAGACATAGAAAACTAACTTATGGTTACCAAAGGGGAAAGGGGGTGGAGGGATAAATTAAGAGTATAGGATTAACAGATACCCACTATCATGTATAAAATAGATAAACAACAAGGATTTACTGTAGAGCACAGAGAACTATATTCAATATCTTGTAATAGTCTATAATGAAAAGAATGGAAATAAAAGAATATATGTGTGTGTATATGTATACAGATACACACACATACATAACCGAATCTCTTTGCTGTACACCTGAAACTAGCACAATATTGTGAATCAGTTACACTTCAAGTAAATTTTAAAAAGCGCTGTTGCCATTTACTACAAAATCTACATGAACTATTCTGCCTGTTTCTGCATTCAAGATCAACACCCCTTGGAGAGTACAAAAAACTGCAGTGGAGAAACTGGTCTCCAGCAAGTAGACACCTCTTACATACATGAAGACCACGGAAAAATGGATCTGAAGATGCAAAGCTTTGCAGAGTTTAAAAGAGGCTCTGAAAGACTTTGCTGAATTAGCATAACCTCTCACTGGTTAAGGAAGTAAGACAAAGGGTCACACTACCTGGGTCTGTTTTGGCTCCTTCACTCTCCAGGCTTGTGGGTAGGGCTACTGACAGCGTTACAGCTACATTTCATAGAGCTTATTTGAAAAGCTTCAACAAATGTGAATTTGGAAGGATTTTTCTCTGTGTCCAGGTAAAACGTTGGTGGGGACATTGATACCTACGTTATATCATTTATGAATAAAAGGATTAAACATTTTAGACTTGTTTCCAATTTTATTTTCTAAATGAAGAAATCAACAGGTTTTAGTAAGAGAAGATCTTTGCAACTTGGGGAAATTCAGTCATCTTCAGTAATTGCAAACTGAGCAAGATAAGAATCTAGTTTCTTTTTCTCACCCTGTTCTAATCTACTTATAGTAAACACCGAACACCTCCTTTCTATAATTTAAGAGGTTATTAGAAAATTGAATGTGGGACCTTCAGTGAACTGGGCTCATGTGATTCTGTAAACTTCACTCACCCTAGATCCTTTCTTACCAATAACACTCTCATTAATAGGCCCATCTTTCCAGTTATTCTTGATGAATGTTATCTCTGATATACTTCCTGCATATTGGATTCATTTTCATTTATTTTCACCCCATGATTTATAATCATTTCAACAAGGGAGAGTAGTCGTGTCAGACTCTGTTTGATTATGCTTTGCAAATAAAATTGGGCAAGTACTAAAGCAAGTGTCGTATTCACAAGTTCAGGTAAATGGAAACTGTGCTATAAGAACATTGATACATTATTTGCGGTTGGACTGGAACGTTCTGTTACATGACACAAGGACATAAATGCAAAAGCAAAGATGCTCAAAGTCAGCCTGGAGAGGCCATATTTGTAAAGGAAGTTTTTCAAATTTCTAATATGATTCCAGTGATTTGCCTTTGCCTTTACTACACATTAAAATGGTTAACAATAGTGATTTATATCCTTTGTTTTTCTCCATTAATTACGTGGTTTTCCTGAAAGAATCTTATCTTGCCTGACATGTTCTGTCCTTTCCAAAGCCATGTCACTCATTTCTTGTGACTATCCTAACTGCATTTTTTTCCATGTCTTTTCTAATGTTTTGCTTTTGTGTTTATTTACATTTTTTTTTTTTTTTTTTACCATGTATGGAGGTCAGACCCACTGGACATTTATTTCATCATAAATGTCATACACTCAAAATAAGTCATAATCTTCCTTCTTAGGTGAATAGCTTTAAGTCAGTGGTGACCACTGTAGCATGATTCTACTACTTTTGTGGGTCAAGTGGTCTGTGGTCCTCCACAGTTTCCTGTGCCTGTACTTTTCAAGTAAGCTTGATTCATTATCCCATTTTTCCTTTTTATTTAAAAAAACAAATTAAACGAAAGCCTTTGTGCCCATTAAATCCTAGTGAAGTGCTAATCTTGCTGCATTTCAAAGGGCTGTGGGTTGAATACCAAGCTCTAACTTTGGCCTGCTTCATGAGGTTGATTGTATCAGCTCACTTTTTGCCAGTTTCCTCTGTGTAGAGGTCAAAGGGGATCCCTAAGCAGCTTTTGCTGCCATGACAGTGGCGTAGGGAGATTTTTCTCCCTTTGAGATTCTACAGTGATCAAGATTAGACACAGAAAAATTAGGATTTAGATGGAATTTGTTATAGGTAGTATGTTTTCCATTTTTATTTCCAGGTTAGAGCTCTTTGCCTAGACTTCTTCTTAAAACTCAGTGAATTTGGCAACCCAACTGCTCCAAAGGCAGGGCTCCTGGCATTCACTGGGCCAGTCTTCCACACTATTCCTTTCTCTATCAATATTTATTTGTCATGGGCCTCCATTGCTTTTAGCTACTGTATTTTTGCAAACTAATATGTTAGAGAAATGTACAAATGTTCAGATGTTAATGATGTGGAAATATCACAGACTATATCTGCCAACCCCGATCTAATTTTCTCGCCATCTGCCTTTTAGAGATACTCATAGCTGGAAATACTGGTCACTCCCAATTTCAGACCTTATCCAGCTCCGGTTTCTAAGCCAACCCATGATGAGGCTGGAAAGCACTAAGTTATTTCCGTTTGAATTAGGGGTGGTGGAAAGCTTCTCTTGTGGAGTCCGTTGTTAAGATGGGATTTTCATGATTGCAAGTGTCAGGAACCCTATTTTGACTATTCAGTAGCTCAGGCAAACAGGAAGATAATTGAAGTATCCTGGGAGTACATCCGGTAATAAAAGGAAATGCTGAACAAACTAACCCTTTGTGGGTCAGCTAAGCTTAAGCTAGGCCTCAGAACGTTTGTAAATTATGAATTTGCTTTAGAACAGGAATACCTACAGATTGAGGAAACATGGCTGCCACCAACTGGGAAAGTTATATTCAAAAATTCCAAAGGTAGCCGACTCCTAAAGTGTAAATAGCCCCTCTTGTAGTCTCTTCCTATCTCTGTTTTCTTCTCCTATGTATTTTGTTTTGTTTTCAGTTGGATTTGTAGAAGCAGAAAACCAGGACAGTATATTTGGTGGGAACTCAAAGTTAGAACAAGCACATAATCTTATTTTATCGTTTGTCTCGGATGATACAGAAGATCAGGGTATATAAACTTACAAACTGCTCTACACTTCTGTTATTTTCTTTGGGAGAATCTGGTAATTTTTACTGTGAGAAATTTTTGTCTTTTTTTTTTTTTTTTTTAACCATTGTGAGGTTTTAAATTCTACATCTTGATTTGGTGTCTTGTTTGTGACTCTCTGGCTTTTTCCCCTCGTGATTCTGTTTTGCCCAGGCTCTTAGTTGAGACGGGGAGATCTTAACACACGGAAGACAGTGCACAGAACTATTAAAGCAGCCTGGCTCGTGCGCCAGTTTGTTCTATTCTCCTAGCCTGGGGTTTCTTTTCTCACATTTTGTTGAAGCAAGGTATATTTGCCTCCCCACATGAAAGGGTGAGGGGGCAATGCAGGCAAAGTGAGGTGACGAGTACAGCTTACACTGAATTACAGCAGGAGGATGGCCATGTGCAAGAACGCAGGGAAGCTGGGTCAGAATGGGACAAGGATTCAGATGTCCCAGTGGGGCTGGCGGTGTCCATGATGATCTCTGGAACTGATCTGTCCCTCTCCTGACTGCACTGTTCACCACGGGACAGCGGTTGATTCCTGAGGAAATTGAAACCTTTCTGCAGCATGGTGGCTGCATCATAAATTACATGATCCTGTCCAATCCTAGAAGCCACTTTCTTTAAAACAACTGTCTTATAGATAGTTACATTTATAATTCATCCTTTACATCTTTCAATGAATCGTTACCTTGCATAGACAATGAAACGCTTCTGAGAATATCTAAAAGTGAGATTATCCCCCTTTGTACAGAATTCTCTCTGATTTGGGACAGTTTCAGAGACAATGGAGTAATGCCAGGAATACCAGGGAGAATGTCTCCCTTTCCCTTCTCTTTTTATGAGCAGAGCTGTTTACACAGTATATCACTTCAGAACTAATGATGAAAGAGGTTTGCAATGTTGAGGTTGTTTTGTTTCCTGGAAGAAACCGCACCCAGGTATCAAATCAAACCTCTGTCAATCCGCAGGTAGAAGGTCTGGGCAGCTGAGGGTGTCTCTAAAACCAGAGGGGCATTTGACTGCAGAGCTGCTGGAAGATGAGGATACTGATACAGGTGTCTGTGGTCTCATAGAAAACATAAAGTACCTGTGATTACATCAAGCTAAAGTCTATTTTAACCACAGCCCAACTCAGTGGCAGTAATTGATATTAGCCAACGATTAAAATGTACCAAATATTACATAAGCAAGCAGGCCATTATCCACATTTGTTTATTCTTTCGCAGAAACACTGTTCAGTCCCCCTTCCCTAATTTGCTTTTTTGTCCTAAAACCCTTGTAGTTTTGTACCCAAACACTCTTTCCTTCCCTTTTCTCCCCTCCCTTCCCCTCTTTATCTTCCCTAATTTCATTGGCTTCTGAATGTGCAGATGGACTATGGCTACCTGGTTTCACTGTGAAACCTTGACCTTTATTCACCTTCTTTCTGAAATTAGAAGAAAGAACAGAGCAAGTCATCGGTTAGTTGAAAGCTTAGGGTTTCTGAGGGCTCTGTCTCCCAAGCTCCAATAGAATCTATAGTCTTTCAGTCATATAATCTACAAGCAACGCAAATTTCTTCTAAACCAACTTTTTTTTTTTTTACATGATTATAATGTATAAGAATGAGCCTGTTTTGCTCAAATGTCCAGAACAATGCCTGGCACATATGAGGTACCAAAAAAAGCTAGTTGAATAAGGGGTCAAGGGCTGAGGCTTACACTAATTTCTTCAACAATTCAACAAATATTTATTGAGTGCTTAGTGCATACTAGTCTCTTTCCTTCCCTTTTCTCCCCTCCCTTCCCCTCTTTATCTTCCCTAATTTCATTGGCTTCTGAATGTGCAGATGGACTATGGCTACCTGGTTTCACTGTGAAACCTTGACCTTTATTCACCTTCTTTCTGAAATTAGAAGAAAGAACAGAGCAAGTCATCGGTTAGTTGAAAGCTTAGGGTTTCTGAGGGCTCTGTCTCCCAAGCTCCAATAGAATCTATAGTCTTTCAGTCATATAATCTACAAGCAACGCAAATTTCTTCTAAACCAACTTTTTTTTTTTTTACATGATTATAATGTATAAGAATGAGCCTGTTTTGCTCAAATGTCCAGAACAATGCCTGGCACATATGAGGTACCAAAAAAAGCTAGTTGAATAAGGGGTCAAGGGCTGAGGCTTACACTAATTTCTTCAACAATTCAACAAATATTTATTGAGTGCTTAGTGCATACTAGTTGCTCTGGTAAGTATTAGGGAATCTAGGGGCAAATCTTATTCTGGAGAGAGACAACTAAATGATAAATTTCAAAACTTGTGTACAACGTAGGGTTAAGCACAGGATATTCTGGGGACGGATGTAAAGTATCACCTAACCCAGTATCAGCAGGGTCATGAAGCATGTATTCATCCAGCAGATAATAGTACGTGCCGGTTACTGTTCCAGGCACGTTGAAAGAGACCAGACTCAACTGGCATAGGTCTTTGTCCTTTGCCCCTGCCCTTTCTGTCATCTGCCAGCTGCAGTCTTGCCACCATGAGCTTTCAAAGGATGAAAGCCAGAGGCTCAGGATGGCAGAGCAGAAATACAGAGGGGCCTGGGGCTCTGATGCAGCCACAGAGCAACAGCAGCAGCCTGGTCAGCAGCCCCTACGGATCTCTTGTACAAGAGAAGAAGAAAATGACCAAACTCGGTTGTCTCACCACGTTATGTTTCTCTTTCTGTTCTTATCGTTTTAAAATATATAGTCTGTGTGATTTTTTGCTATTGCTGTTTTAGTTTGTTTTTATATTCCTCCTGATTAGTTTGAAGGTTTGTTTTTTTGTTCCAGTGGTTATGACTTTACGTTATGCACTTTAACCTTTACTGCTTTAAATGGGGTCTGTTACTGACTGAATTATCATCCCATTAGTATATTCTGCTTTCCCTAATTCTCTCCTTTCCCTTTACAATACAGCGTTGTTAGATGTTTTCTCAGCTTCTCTTGTAATACTTGCAAATACTTCTACCAGTATAACTTATCTTTGAGTTATCATTTGCCACACAGCAGTGAAAGAGAAGAAAATCAGCAGCTTATATCCCATTACCTCTGCCCTTCTTTCCCTTTCCAGCTTTTGCTAGTTGGAGCATCAGTCCCTAGGCGATTGGGACATGAGGGAAGGGTAAAGGGATATGGGCTCCCACCTTTCTGGAGGGAGTTTATGCTCCAGAGAGAGATGAAGCAGTGAAAACCATTTTGTCTCGTTGCTTTCAGCAACAGTCGTGCACTGTAGGCTTCTTTTCACAAAGCCATATGGGCAGCTTCACACAGCGGAGTGCTGGAGATTTCATTCAGCTTTTCAAGACCAGGTGCCCAACCCCTGTGCAGCAGAAGCACAAAGCAGGTGTCCTATGTGGAAAACCGGCTGTGCGCTGGGGACTCCTTTACATTCTAATCCATTATGTCAGCCCATGTGGAAGCCCTGCTCATATCTTCTCCACTCCTGGGTTTTCTCTGCCTGCTCCAAAACCCTGTGTTCCGCCTGGGCATGGCTGTGGCAAAGAAAATGGCTGGTGATCTCAGCCCACCTATGAAGGGCTCTTCCCTTGCTGAATTTTCATTCATCTAGTCCTCTTTGTTTCTATAATCATCTGTTATCTTTAAAAATATGACAGGCAATGACCTGGCGGTCCAGTGGTTAGGACTCCGCGCTTCCGCTGCGGGGGGCCCAGGTTCGATCCCTGGTCGGGGAACTAAGATCCTGCAAGCCTCGCGGTGTGGCTAAAAATAAAAATAAAAATAAAAATATGACGTGTTTTTGAAATTACTATCTTGAAAAGATACGTGTACCCCCATGTTCGTAGTAGCATTGTTTACAATAGCCAAGACACGGGAACAACCTAAGTGTCCGTTGATGGATGACTAGATAAAGAAAATGTTATCTATCTATGTATAGATAATGGAATATCATTCAGCCATGAAAAAGAAGATCCTGCCGTTTGCGACAACATGTGTGAAACTTGAAGACATTATGCTAAGTGAAATAAGTCAAACAGAGAAAGACAACACTGTATGATCTCACTTATAAATGGAATCTAAAAAAACGCAACTCATAGATACAGAGGACAGGTTGGTGGTTGCCAGAGATGAGGGGAGGGTGGGTTGTGGAGGAAATGGGTGAAGGAGGTCGAAGGTACAAACCTCTGTACCTTTGAGATAAGTTATAAGTAAGTCCTCGGTATGTAAGGTACAGCATGGTGACTATAGTTAACAGTACTGTATTGTATATTTGAAAGTCGCTAAGAGAGTAGACCTTAAAAGTTCTCATCACAAGAAAAACTTATGTAACTGTGTGAGGTGATGGATGTTGACTAAGCTTATTGTGGTGACCATTTTGCAATATGTGCATGTATTGAATCACCATGTTGCACACCTACGACTAATTCAGTCTCACGTGTCAGTTATATTTCAGTAAACCTCAGGGTGGGGAGAAACTAAACATTTAAATAGTAAAACTTTGAAGAAGTCCTTACTGAAAAAAATGATGTTTTTGGTATTTTTCTTTTTGTATTTTCCTAGTTGTTGCATCAGGAGCCGTGTCCTACCACTCCCCGTTATACTCTACAGAAGCAGCATTCTGAACCCTTAAAGATTTAGTGAAATTATCGATACATACTGGGATTCCCAGCTGAATTGGCCTTTGTCTGGAGCCTCAGGACGAAGCACTGCTGCCTCACAGCTTTCCGAGGCCAGAGCACTTTTCCTATCATGTTATTTCAAAAGAGGCTCTGCTCACTGCTATCGTACCACTTTCAATTTCTTTAAAAATATGAAAAGAATAGCTTGTCAACATTTACTAGAACACGTGCGAAAAAAGGAGGCAAGCAAAGATTATAGGAAGGTCAATGCAGCATCGCACCGAGCTTACCGTTCTGTCTGCACACTCAGGACACAAGTCTGTGTGTCTGGTTATCGCAGCTCACTTTTACTTATACACCTCCCCATCCCAGCCCCAGCTCCCAAGGACATAGATGCTAATTGAGTGGTCTGATTAGGAAAAGTGTATCATTTAATCTTCAAAGCAATTCATGCAGTCTATATAATTATCAATACTTCCATTTTAGATAAGGAGATGGAGGCCCAGGGGGATTAAATAACACACCCACTGTCACCCAGCTGATCCATGTAGTTAAGACCATGAGAAGGAAGAGACTCCCTCCCCACCCCCTGCGCAGGCCCTGCCTGTTCCTGTCCTCCGAGCCAAGGACCAGCTGTCTCTTGAGAACCGGTCTTGCTTCACACTGCTGGTGGTCTGTTTAGTGGTGTCTACTCCCAGCCCTCACTCCATCCCCCAGATCTCTGGAGGCCTGGCGGTGCCCTCCTCCTGCGGTCCTTCATGTACTGGGGAAAACCTCCTTGTTCCCTTCACTCTACTTTCATTTCTATTCCTTCCCCTTTTGAAGGGAAAGAAACACACACACACACACACATACACACACATCCTTAATGCTTCTAAAAAAGAAAATCAAAATCTCCCATCTAAAGTGATTTTTCCCACTTTTCTTTTTTTCTTTCTTTTGGTCTCAGTGACAGGATATTTTACATCCCAGTTAAGGTTCCTCTGTTGATCTATGAAATTTTAAGTTTTTATATCTTGAGGCTCTGCCTGTAATTTTCTTTTTTTTTTTTTTTCTTGCGTTATGCGGGCCTCTCACCGCTGCGGCCCCTCCCATCTGCGGAGCACAGGCTCCGGACGCGCAGGCTCAGCAGCCATGGCTCACGGGCCCAGCCGCATCCTCCCGAAACGGGGCACGAACCCGCGTCCCCCGCATCGGCAGGCGGACTCTCAAGCACTGCGCCACCAGGGAAGCCCTGTAATTTTCTTTTCAGGAATTGTGATGAATGGGACATATACACACACACACACACACACACACACACATTCACACGCTATTTTCTCCCTTGAGGTTTAGTCTTAATTGTGTAATGTGACATTATCCCATCCAGTTGCATTTTTCATTTTGGATACTGTAGTTTCCATCAAAAATTAAAAAATTTTAATTTGTGCCTTTTTATATCTTCTGTATCTTTCCTTAACATCTTCAATCTTCTAACTTCTTAACCTTATAGGTTGCAGTTATAATGACTGTTCTGATGTTCATGTATATTGGTTGTGTTATTTGTATCATTTCTAGAGAAGTTGCAACTGATTGGGTTTTATCATTATGGCTTGTATTTTCCAGGCTTCTTGCATACCTGGTAGTTTTTGATAGGATGCCAGAAGTTATGATTTTACCTTTTTGGGTGCCACACATTTTTTCATTCTTATAAATATTCTTAGACACGGTTAACTTACTTGAAAGTATTTTGATTTTTCCAGGTTAGGCTTTCTTTTTTTTTTTTTTTTTTTTTTTTGGCGGTACGCGGGCCTCTCACTGTTGTGGCCTCTCCCGTTGCGGAGCACAGGTTCTGGATGCGCAGGCTCAGCGGTCATGCCTCACGGGCTTAGTTGCTCCGCGGCATGAGGGATCCTCCCTGACCGGGGCACGAATCCGTGTCCCCTGCATTGGCAGGTGGACTCTCAACCACTGTGTCACCAGGGAAGCCCTTTTTTTTAAAAAAATAAATTTATTTATTTATTTATTTTTGGCTGCGTTGGGTCTCCATTGCTGTGTGCGGGCTTTCCCTAGTTGCGGCGAGCGGGGGCTACTCTTCAGTGCAGTGTGAGGGCTTCTCATTGCGGTGGCTTCTCTTGTTGCAGAGCACAGGCTTTAGGCACGTGGGCTTCAGTGGTTGTGGCTCACGGGCTAGGTTGCTCCGCGTCATGTGGGATCTTCCCGGACCAGGGCTCGAACCCGTGTCCCCTGCATTGGCTGGCGGATTCTTAACCACTGTGCCACCAGGGAAGTCCCCAGGTTAGGCTTTCTTAGGTGGGATCAAAGTAGTGTTTTGTCACAGGTTAATGTTTTCCTGCTTCTGAGGCAAGAGGTAGTAGCGCTCCCTTTGTAGTACTCTACCGAGTATCCTTGGAGTTTTTAGGTCTTCCACTCTGGCTCTTGGGACTAATTCTGTCCCTGTGTGATGTCTGAGTATTGTTACCTATTGTGCTTTTAAGTGACCTCCTTCCTTGGCCTCTGGTAGTTTCATTACAGACAAGTGCTTATCAATAATCAACTGACGCAGAACCCTCTGCAACCTAGAGAGTCATTTCTCTGTGTAGCTGGTTCTTTTCTGGCTTTTCCCTGCTGACCCTAACTGCTCTGCTCTCCCTGTGCCTCCACTGTTCCCTCCTGGACTCGGGGAGACTGCCCAGCTCTGCCGGGGGCCTCCAGCACGGCCGCTTGCCGCAGCAGCCAGCTGTGCCCTCACGAGGTACCTCATTCTGCATCTCCAGGCGTCGCCATTCTTTCTTGTCTAATGTCTTGAGAGCCCTAGAATAGCAGGTCTTTGGATAAAGAAATTCCCAGCTTGGTGACATCCTTAAATCCACTGACAATAGTTTTTGTGTCATTTTTATGTGGATAGAAGTGTTACCTAGTCCTGACTCCTTCTTGCTATGACATCGCATGTTGACAATAATCCATTCATGTCAAAATTTTATTCTTCATTCATACATTCATTTGATTACTGTTTTGACCTTTAGAGCACTACCATGCTGATCTTATTGCACTTATTGATGAATATAATATAATGTCTTATTTATAATATAATATAATATAATGTAATATAATATAGTGAAGGTACTGATTATCAAGTGACCTGGATTTACACAGTTTTTAAAGTTGAAGTGTTGGACTTTGTCTCGGCATGATGCATTTGAGGTCTAAAAGAGAACAAATTGGCACACACCGGTCAAATGACTAGCCTGAGGTCAGCCACCGCATCACTGTCAGAGGCAGGTGGCTCCCGAGAGCATGATTTCCAATCACTTGTCCTAACCTCCAGACCACACTTTCCATCATTTAAAACCCTGCTCACGGTTAAGGAAGAACTGTTCGCTTTGTTTGCATACTTATGGCAAACGGTAACTCCCAAGTCTGGATGCGTCACAGGTAGATCTAGAAATTCATTCATAGAATAACGTACACTTCTTATCACTGCAGGAAATAACAATTATATTTGCAGTAGTTCGACCATAAAAAAACCTTGCCCATGGTACAGGCATCTGAAAATGAAAATCGCATTCAAGACTGATTTGAGGTAGTGGATCCTTGTGATCTGGAAAGGGATAAACTCAGGGATGTAAAGTGACCTGGAAGAGGCTGGGTATCAGGAGACTTCAGCTATGCTCTCAGTGGCACAACTCTCTGTGTCAATTTTTTGTTTGTTTATATACACCTGTGATTCCAAAGAAATATTATCCTAGGCCACACATGCCGATTTTTTCCCCTCAGATTTTTGCGGTACGCGGGCCTCTCACTGTTGTGGCCTCTCCTGTTGCGGAGCACAGGCTCCGGACGCGCAGGCTCAGCGGCCATGGCTCACGGGCCCAGCCGCTCCGTGGCATGTGGGATCTTCCCGGACCGGGGTACGAACTCGTGTCCCCTGCATTGGCAGGCAGACTCTCAACCACTGCGCCACCAGGGAAGCCCTCCCTTCAGATTTGGTGTAGAAGTCATTTTATACCACTCATAAAAGTAACAATGATAGCTGATAATAAAGTGAGATAACAGATGTAAAATCATCTCAGACATTTTAGATCACTTGATCTAATCTTTAACATTATCCTTTGAGACAGATGTCATTATCCCCATTTAACAAATTAGACAGCTGAGTTTCAAAGAGATTAATTTTCTAACTGGAAGGGTCAAAACTTGGAATAAGACTGAAGTCTGACTTCAGAGTTTGTGCTTGTTCCATGGATTTCAGCTGATTCTCAAAAGCACTGCTTTGTGACCAAAGTCGCCAGCACTGCAAGGTGCCACTTCCCTTAGTGTGTGAGCCCAGTGCCCCCTGAAGGCTTTCTCAGCACCCCAAAGGGAATATCTTTCCCATTCTGACCAAGTTTTTCCCTTCCTTGGGTACTCCTGAGGGCTCCCCTTGTAGCTTCCTTTTTGCATCTCTGTCTTTTCCCAAGTTGGAATCTGGTTTGGGGATTCTCTCACTTGTGTGGAGCCCACAGTGCAGAATTAAAGCTCTTTCCTGGCCACTTTTCTTCCTTAGCTGAAAGGTACCCCTTGCCCCATCACCTGCATCACTTGCTTTCCTGTCCTAGGCAGCTCTCCTCACACAAATTTTCATCAGTGTATAAAGACTGTAGCTTTTAACAGTGTATTAGAACCTTTACCTAATTTTCAAGTATGATTTAGAAGCTTTAGCTCTTTCAGTTCAAGATTAGGATAATAATGTATCATCTTATGCAATTTTTAGGACACGGCTTGTGAGTTGCATGCCTCATTGAACATCCCTGATCAAAACTCACTCTTTTTGTTTTGGGTTTCAAATGTATCGATTGCATACTGATTTTGAGTGTATTTTGTAAATTTTAGTGTAGGGGAGTTCTTTACAGAGTGTGTTGTCCTTAAAGTTAGTGTTTTAAGATCACTCAGTGAGACAACATTTTGTGCCAAATATGGAAAAACATTTTGATGGCAGTCAGCTCAGAAAGAAGTATGAGACCGACTTTAATAATAGGATTCCAAGGTACGTTATGAGAACCCTGCAAACCATGGGGGTTTCCACTAGAAAAACATTAAAATTTAGTTCTGTGAAATCTAGGGGCTTTCTGATGTTAAGCTGTAACACATCTGGACTGAACATTTAAATCTCGTTTCATAAGCATTCTGTGTCAGTTTCTCTGCAGTGCAGGAAATAGGTTTAAAAAAAGATGAGAAAGATATACAATAGCTATGCAGGATGCCCTGCTTACTGGTTCATACTAATGTGGCCATTTCCGGGAATCAGTGGTTGATTATTATTCACGTGATGTGCTTAAAGTACAGTGATGGGAGAATGTCCACAATCAAATTCTCAAGCATCTTTGCACGTGCAATCACCTGTTCTTACACTTACCATTAATACTAACATGTAGACACATGCATATGAATCGTATATATGCTTTTTCATGTTTCTATTTTTATGTCTCATTCAAGAAACATTTTAAGATAATTCACTTCACTTCTGAAATATTATGCTTCTTCTAAAGGATCTCAAAAGAGCTTTACTAGAAGAGCACGCTGGTTTAAAAATGTAACGATTAACTCATAGATTTTTAGAGCCTAAGTACCATTTTTCCCTATATATCGGTTTGTCTTTACTACAATACTATGAGATAGATCTTATTATTCTTATATCTTACGGTGGAAAATCCAAGCTCAGAGATTTTTTTTTAAAACCTGCTTAAGGTCACAGATGGAATAAGAAATACACATATTGAGAACTCACTATGCGCTACGTTTTACATGTATTAATCAGTCCTCCAAGGAGCCAGGAAAAAAGGACAACTTTATCTCCATCTGACGATGAGGCACCACAGCTTTGAGAGGTTAATTAACAAATCTGAGTTAAAGTAATTAGCACAGTTTAGGGCTAGAGTTCTTAGTGCTGGGTGTCTGATTTGATACCCAGTGACTGTCCACTCCACCATATTTTCTTTCCCTGGTCCATTGAGGAAGACAGAGCTAGGACACACACCCAGGGCCTCCGACTCCATTGACCATAGAGTATCTACTTGAAGATGGGTCAGTTTTATAAATACAGGAAATAATTGGTGCGGAAGTTTCAACAAATTGATGGTGTACATGATGTATTACTCATGAGAGTACAGCTGCAGACTCATCTGCCCAGGAGACATCCTTGGCTAGGAGTGACAGAAGATGCTTTAGTGGCTCAGCAGCGAATGTCTGGAATAGCCTCTTATCTAAAACGGTGCCCTTGGGAGTGACTGGTTGCCATTATGATCATAAATACAGATAAAACATAATCAAAAGAAAATATCAAAAGCCTTGACTTTGATTCAGCCCCTGACCTTCCCGTCCTGTAAACTGAGATCAAATTCCCCGGCAATCAACTTCAAAGCTGCCCGTAGAACACGTGTATTCATCACCCCGCTGCCCTGTCCTCAGAGATCCATTCTCCTTCTTGATTTCAGTCTCACTCTTGAACTTCCCCCGGGACATCTCATGTGACGGAAGTGTTCCAGCTGACAGTGGGTCAAGTTCTCTTCCAAGATGGTGGCAGCAGAGGGCATTCTATATCTGACTAAATAAATGGCTCCAAAACTTCGGAAAATGCCAGTGTGAAAGCTAGTGGCCACACTTAGTCACAAGTTGCATCAACCAGGAGAGATCCTGGCTGGAAGCTCAAGCAGGAAACCTCAAGCAAGGCACACGCAAGTCCTGAAAATGAAGATGTGGCTGCAGACAGATGCCTTGTGTGAGTGATACCTGGGAGTTACATCTGTAGCTGGGGAGGAAATGTGACTCACCACCTTAACCTTGAAGATTCTGGTTGAAAAATCCAACATAAGTGACAGATACAGTCATGAGTCTCTTTCTGGACTGCACTTTCCAGTGCTCTTCACAGTTGTGTTCAGGAAGTGCCTGGGTCATTTCACCACGAAAGCATTTACTCCCGGTGTATTTTAATCAGTTCCTGTGATGATTAAAGGGAAGGGACCGTAGCTCAGCGTTGTCACTTGGCAAGCTACGTTAGCCCCACAGAATGCTTACTCTGAATAGTCCTCAGTTTTTGGACCTTCGAAGCTCATCTTAAAAGGAGATTGCTTAGCTATTCATTATCAAAGTGAGTTCTAATTGAGTACTTTTTAAGCGGAGGCCAGATCATCCTAGGAACTGTACATACGGGTTCAAGGCTGGCTAGAGGGCCGGGAAAGCCTGAGGGGAAAACAGCTTTCTGTGCCTTGAGGGTGATGTTCAGGTCTGAAAGTGGCACAGATGCGGGATCCAGGCCCAGAGAGCTCGAGAAAAAACCACTGCTTCCTCACGGAAACTCATAGCCTCATGCAGTGGCTCGCGGGAGGCTCACAGTTTCTGAATAACTTTAAGTAGGGCAGCAGAAGGCCGCAGTTTAAGAGCTTTTTACTTATTTCAGTGTTTCTTTTTTTTTTTTTTTGTCTTTTTGGTTAAAATATTTACATACTAGGAGGCAGTTTTGAAGACTTCTGAGGAATACTGTGGAGGAAGGACCCCATTTATGGTTAAAGATAAGTTCTAGTGAAAGGGGTGGTATTTTAACTTCTAACTTATTTTCAGTGTTGGAATGTTAGTGTCATCCTCTCCTCAAGTGAAGACATCTAATTAGTGCGTACTGCACACGATTCAAAGGAATACAATATTCAAAGAGTTTTTGTTGTTTTGGTTTACCCAGTGGAGAAAGTGCTGCTTGCTAATTGCCCAATTGTGTTTGATACATGGCGGAATAAAATCAATGTTATTAGAGAAGTGCAGCAGAGTGGCATGAGACTGGAAGGTGTAAGAGTCGCTGTAGAGGCATCAAGTTCAGTTCCCAGAGGTTGTCCCTTCCTTTCGGACTTTGCCTCTTCTGTCCACAGACCTCCGATGGTCTGGCCCATCTTAACTATAGATGGAGTGACCTGAGAGTGGGATCGTAAACTCTTTCATCTACTATTGTAGTTAAATAAAAAACACTTTCAGTTAGCATATCAAAACCTTTGGAAGGCTTGATTAAATCATAGACCTGGTGATCTGTAGGAAAAAATTCGAATTCACTTAAGGAGTGGTTTTTAAAATCTTTCTATTCTGATAAAATTTAGACTTAAGGCTTAGAAACATACTATGGAGTTCATGTATAATTTTTACCCACTTCCCTTAATTTTAACATCTTATGTAATCTCTTTACAATGAGTAAAACTAGGAAATTAACGTTGGCACAATACTATTAACTAAACTACAGACTTCTAAATCAGGCTTCCCCAGTTTTCCACTTTCTGTTTACCCTTCAGATTGGCCAAAAATTAAAAAATTTGATAATAACATCTGCTGATAAGGATGTACAATAATTGGAACTCTCATATATTGGTACCAGTACTTGGGCAAGTAATTCAGTGAAGTCTAGAACTGTGCTGTCCCAGAGAAGAGCCATAGCCACTTGCGGCTGTTGTGGTTAGCATAGAATACACATGTCAAAGAATGAGTTCCACAAAAGAATGTTAGATATATTATTGATATTTTTTATATTAGTTATATTTTGAAATGATAATATTTTGGAGCTATTGTATTAAATGAAATATATTATTAATTATGTATTAAATAAAATATATTGTTGATATTGTTTCTTTTAATACGGGAACTAGAAAATTTAAAATTGCCTTTGGGGGGACTTCCCTGGTGTTCCAGTGGTTTTAAGATGCCACGCTTCCACTGCACGGAGCGCGTGTTTGATCCCCGGTCAGGGAACTGAGATCCCACGTGCCACATAGCGTGGCCAAAAAATAGAAAAACTAAAAAAATAAAATAACCTATGGGGATCACTTTATATTTCTATTGGACACACTGATCTTGAATGTAAATGGAGCACTAACCCTACATCTCAGATATTTTAGATACATTCTAAAGAAGTCTTCATACTTTTGCATGAAGAGACATATGCAGGACTTTCATTGTATTAATTTTTGTAATAACAAAATTACAAACAACTTATGTGTTTGTCAAATAGAAGAATACATAAATAAGTTATAATATATTTATATAATGGAAACAATTCAGTAGTAAAAGATAATCTACATGTACTGGTCAGTATAGATAATATTGCAAACAAAATGATTAGAAAAAGCAAACTACATGGTTCAGTAAAATATTATATCACTTTAATGTAAATTTTAAAAATTAGAAATACTCAAGCCACTAAGTCATTGTTTATGGATATAGACATAAATGATGAAGTATAAAAGTATGGAGATAGGAGTTGAATTGATTGCATTTTGGCCCCAGTTTTTCACCCCTCAATATACATAGCCCATTAGACCTGTATCCTCCCATGCCCTCTCCTTATGTGTGAGCTCACTCTCCCCCTTTTGACTTTGGGTTTGGCCATGTGTCTTGCTTTGGCCAAAGTGTATGGTAGAATTCTGTTTAGAATGAACAAACCCTTTGAAGCTTTCAGACAGTACAGTGGAAAGGGAAATGCCTCTATTTCAGATATTACATGGGAAAGGGTGATATTCTGCTCAATATAGCATATAGGGACTTGGGTTGTCTTTAATTTAAATTAGAGAATAAGAGATAGACTGCGTTTCTTTTTGGGGGGGGCGGGCCTCTCCCGTTGTGGAGCACAGGCTCTGGACGCGCAGGCTCAGCGGCCACGGCTCACGGGCCCAGGCGCTCCGCGGCATGTGGGATCCTCCCGGACCGGGGCACGAACCCGCGTCCCCTGCATCGGCAGGCAGATGCTCAACCACTGCGCCACCCGAGAAGCCCTAGACTGCATTTTTACTTTGAGTTTTATGAAGCGGATCACACCAGTTGTATAATGTATGTCAAAGATTTAACACAGGGTCTAGCTCACTGCAATTAATCAATAAATGGCAGTCATTGTGGTTGCTGTTATTTAAAACAAAAAGAAAAACAAAAAGAAAAAAACAAAACAAAACCAAACAAAAACAAAGTATGTGGTGGAAGTGATGCTATGACAGTTCCCAGCCTGGGCTGCCAGGGGCGTGGCATTTCTCCTTGCTTTCTTGTGCCCCTGCATTGCTAGAAAAAGAGCTCGCTGCCATCCCCGAGGGCAGACACGTGGAGGAGAGCCAGAAGGCCACAGCTGAGCCAGACTGCTTCAGCTGTCCCCCTGCTAACTCCACAGGCATGAATGGCTTCCCTGGGGCTCTGCAGAGCAGCCACCAGAGCCCAGCCTGGATTAGCTGAATCCTCAGCTCTTCCTCACACCCATGAGAATAAAAGATGATAGTTTTAAGCCACTGAGTTTGGGGGTAGTTTGTGACACAGTATTTTTCATGGCAATAGCTAACTGATAGAGCACACAGCACAGTGTAATATTTCTGTCTGAGCTAGAGGAAAGTGAGTGTTTTGTATTCAAATATTGTTTTTCTTTAAAAAATTTCTCCTATAAATGGGGAAAAAAACCCATTAACATTGGGTAAGTTGGGATGGTAAATATATGGCTGTTTGTTGTAATTCAAAAATTTCTATATGTGTGAAATATCTTAGTGTTTTTTTTTTTTTTTGCAGTATGCCGGCCTCTCACTGCTGTGGCCCCTCCCGTTGCGGAGCACAGGCTCTGGACGCGCAGGCCCAGCGGCCACGGCTCAAGGGCCCAGCCGCGCCGCGGCAATGTGAGATCTTCCCGGGCCGGGGCACGAACCCATGTCCCCTGCGTCGGCAGGCGGACTCTCAACCACTGCGCCACCAGGGAAACCCCCTCTTAGTATTTTTTAAAAGGTAAAATATTTTAAAAAGTAAAACTGAACTGTGGTATGCCCAGACGTGTATATTACTCAGCACTAAAAAGAAATGAGCTATCAACAAGAAGGTCCTACTGTATAGCACAGGGAACTATATCCAATCTCCCGGGATAAACCATAATGGAAAAGAATATAAAAAAGAATGCATATATGTGTATAACTGAGTCACTTTGTTGTACAGCAGAAATTAGCACAACATTGTACATCAACTTGCTTCAATTAAAAAAAAAATGAAATGAACTATCAAATCATGAAAAGACATGGAAGAAAATTAAATGCATATTACTAAGTGAAAGAAGCCAATCTGAAAAGAAAGAAGCCAGTCTCACATCCTGTATGATTCCAACTACATGACATTCTGGAAAAAGCAAAACTATGGAGACAGTGTAAAGATCAGTGGTTGCCACAGGTTAGTGGGGAGCAAAATGTGAATAGTTGGAGTACAGAGCATTTTTAGGGCCGTGAAACTACTCTCTATGATACTATAATGGTGGATACATGTCGTTATAGATTTGTCCAAAACCACAGAAGGTAGAACACCAAGAATGAACCACAATGTAAGCTGTGGAGTCTGGGGGATTATGACATGTCAGTGTAGATTCATCAGTTGTTAACAAATGTACCATCTGATGGGGGATGTTGATAATGGAGGAGGGGGAGGGGGTGTATGGGAAATCCCTGTTCCTTCCCCTCAATGTTGCTGTGAACCTAAAACTGCTCTAAAAAAATAAAGTATATTACAAAGAAAAAGAAAAACAGGGCTTCCCTGGTGGCGCAGTGGTTGAGAGTCCGCCTGCAGAGGCAGGGGACGTGGGTTCGTGCCCCGGTCCAGGAAGATCCCACATGCCGCGGGGTGGCTGGGCCCGTGAGCCATGGCCTCTGAGCCTGCGCGTCCGGAGCCTGTGCTCTGCAAAGGGAGAGGCCACAGCAGTGAGAGGCCCGTGTACCGCAAAAAAAAAAAAAAAAAAAAAAAAAAAAAAAAAGTGAAATTAGAGTACTAATTGCCCACGTTTATTTTACTTCACTTGTGATTTTATGCCCATATTAATTCTCTGATATTTTTTACACGTTCATTTTACCTATTTACTTAAATAGCTCTGGTTTATGCTTCATATTTATGTCCACATTTGTCCCAGGTTTTTCATGCTTTAATGAAATACTCTTATGAACTTGCTGTGTTAAAATACAGTAAAATGGACTCTGTGATCTTTCAGTTTATATTTCCAGCTTGGTCATGGTCTTACCTAATAGTTTGTGAATCATTTCAATGCATGGTTAAATCTGAAAAGCAGTGAATGCTGACCCACCTCTCATTTTCCTACACCTTTTCAGAAGTGAGACCACCACAGCAGCTAGAGACAGCTAATTTCCTCTGGTTTTGGATAGCAATAGGAGAAGCATCTGAAGCTTTTTTTCCCAGCTGGTGTCTTTTTGCACCAGCCATCTGTGCTCTGCTCTAGCCTCTAGCATGATTGCGAGATAAACGGAGCTGTAAAAACTCCCATAGGTGGGATCATTGAGAAACATGGACAGTGGAAAGTTGATGTATGTAAAGCATGGCCAGGAAATAGAAGCTGAGCGCTCCTGCCGAAGAGTGTGTAGATAATTGTCTGAATGCTTTTGCAAGAGTGTTTTATTTTTTGCTTATCATATAGTACATACATCTATTCATCTATTTATTTATTTTTTATTTTGCAACAGAAGCTAAAAGTTCATGTTTAATTAAAAAGTGCATTCTTTCTGTTACTCAAGAAAATTGATGGTAGACGTGCACTTGTACAAAACATTTGGAAACATTTTCCATCCACGATGGGGGCTGTAGTGCTATCACTGATCACATGAAAAGCAGAACATGCAAATGTACTAAAGAAGCCTCAGCATCTACTTCGTAAGTGAGCAGTTGTGTTATGCAAAGTCTGCACAGAGATCGTGGCTCTCTCAGCATTTCAGATGATAATTAGTGACATTAGTGATCGTAGTTAAATGGAGCCTGGCAATCATAAACCGCTAGGTCTGTCAGGAGCCACCTTGAAGTATTACTGAAGGACGGTTCAAAGTTCCTCTAATGGACTTCCTCAATAACCCAGCAACTCAGCCCTTCAGGCAGTCCTGGGATACAGGTCCTTCCTCAGTCTGCCATCTGCCCCTGTATGTTCATGGTTTTGCCTTAGCTACCATCTCAGGTTGGGATTTTGATGGAAACCTAAAATATGGTTTTCAATTAGAATTGTATCCGGAAGGGCATCCACTTCAGCTCACCCCATCTTCTGTGCCTTCCTAGTTTTGACTGTCATGTATTTTGTGTAAATGCGTGTTTTCTCCAATTGCTATTAATTTATAACAAGGAAGTGATGGGGGCGAAACAGAGTTAGTATTCTCAGTGAACTGTTCTTAAAAAGTGGGGACATGCCACCTGTCGTTTTAGCTAACTTTCTTGGTACAGAAAATTTCCTCAGTAACAGAGATTCCCATGACAAAGATATTTGGCTTGACCAAACTTTAGTCAGCTTCTGAACCTTCTTTTAGGCCCACCTGTGCACTTTCTTAAGAAAATCTGATTTTAGCAAGACTCCTGCTAAGTCGTTTTAGCAAGATTCCCCCATCCTCCAAATCTAGTCACTCTCAGTGTCTGATTGGTTTCCTCGTCCTCCACCATCCCCAGGTGATGTGTGATTACCTGGCCTGTCTTCGGCACCAACCCTGTTATGTCATTTTAGCCAGCACACTCCCTTACCCCTGATGTTTCCTCGTAGTAATTTTCCATCCACTGACCCCCACTGTGCTCCTTGGCTATAAATTCCCAAGTGCTCCATGCTGTATTCAGAGTTGAGCCCAGATCTGTACTGAGATCTCTTTTCTCCTCTTGCAATACTCCTGATTGATATCTGTTTTTACTGCTTTAACTACTATCCAGCTCTTTTTTAAAAAAACAAAACGAAACACTAACTTGATATCACATAGAAATGCAAGAATATTTATGTCAAGAAAGTTTACATAATTGGAAATAATATTTATAGTTCCAAAAGGTTACCTTCCTTCCTCTATTTTATGATATTATTATTCTAAAGAATTACCACTGTAATCCCAATATTGTAGCCACAAATACTAATCTCTCTAAAGACTTCACATAGTTTGGTACAGGTTCTTTTTTTCTTTTTAAATCTTTGTGGTATTCTTATGAGGTTAGAAGTGGGAAAAAGTAATTTTCTTTTAGAAATGGAGAACTTTTCCAGACTTCACTGGGAGTTAATGAGGTGGGGATTAATTGAGGCCTACTGATTCTCAGGCCACAGCTCATAGGTCGCTCACATTTTTCATGGGTTCCTCATTAGAAATGACTAGGAATAATGAGAAAAAAATTGTAATAAGGTTATTATTACTGGAAACTTTCAAGTTATCCATGGAGGTGCTTTCTTTTTAGGAAAGAATATTCAATGAATCACAGTTCCTTGCATGAACCCCTTTGAAGGAAAAAAAGTTCAAAGGGGATGTCCAGAGAGAGGCTAACTCTCTGGGACTACAGTGAATTGATTCTTAGTCAACGGGGGGATTTCTCAAACATTCTTAAAACCTAACCCAGAACCCAGAACTGCACCTGTCAGCAGTGTCGGTCTTCCAGGTCAGAAACATTAAACGAGTGTAACTTAAAATGCTAAGTATCTACAACTCCCTCTTAAACAACTGTCTTCATCCTCTCAAGAGAACAGAAAATAATGGGACTCTGCATGTTTGACTAATTACTCATTTCCTGCAAATGCAAAACCTAACAGTTACGTGAAATGAGGATAGCAACAAGTTGTGTCTTATAAATGTGCATTAGAAATTACAAAGAATTCAGGCTCCTCTGAAGTATTTCCGTTTAATCAAGGGCCAAAGAAAGAGTGGACCTCTGTCTCTACTCCAGAAAATTTCCCTTTTAAACCACCAATGGGAATTTCTTTTTGCCACCAGTTGGCAGAAGTAACTCTATTAGTGTGAGTTTATTTCGTATAGTTCCTACACTAAATCAAAGTCGTGCAGGTGAAATTGCAAGGGAAACTGATCATTAGTATTTAACCTGAAACTCTAAGTGGACTAGAAATTTCTAATATTTATTGATTGGTTTGTAATCCCGAGTGGTACTTGAGGTATTTACCGAGCCTGTCAGACTTTAGGTAAAAATCACAGGAAAAAATATTCATCTGGAGTTCTGGAAAACATCTCCCCTGTTAAAAGATACATAGAAAATGTGCTTTTATAGCCACCCATAGTAAATCGTTATGGCATCTCATAATCTTTATAATTTATAGTAAACCAGTATAACATTTTATAGAAACAAATTATATTCTTATGATTTCACTGGATAGCAAGTGGATCTAACAAGAGGAGAAGAAAAAGAAAAAGAAAGGGTAAGGCTTTCTCCCGTCAAAGAGATAAACAAAACCGGACATTAGTTAAAGTGGTGAAAACAGATTTTCTTCAGTAACTACTGACAGTGGGAAAAACACTGAACTCCATTCAGATTTGCACAGAGGGGCGGGGGCATTTTAAAGGCAGAATGCAGGAGTCAGGAGGGGAGAGAATGGGGGCTCCAGTAGAGTCAGGGAAGTGAAAATTATAAGGGTTTGGTCGGTGCAGAAGATTCCATTGCGGTGTCTCCTAGCTGGCAGGTACGCAAGTTAGGACTCTATCCTCAGACAGAGCCTGGGAAACAGAGGCTGATCCTTCCAGGAATGAAACCATACATTTCAAGGGAATGGGTTTTGGGTCCTCGAAATACACTCCTGAGTTGTAGGAGGTACAAATACATCTGAAAGGGACAGAAGAAAGATTCACAGCTGTAAGTCTTTTTTAGTAAATGCTGTAAGAAAGGGAGGTCAGAGGCCTATGATCAGGTGTTGCCTGGAACAAAGAATAAACTCTCTTGACAGCCCTGAGCTTTTCCAGACAGGAACACCCCTCTCTCTCCCTTTTCCGGGCCCAGCCGCTCCACGGCATGTAGGATCTTCCCGGACCGGGGCACAAACCCGTGTCCCCTGCCTTGGCAGGCGGACTCTCAACCACTGAGCCACCAGGGAAGCCCCACCAGGGGGCTTTTAAGGGAGTGAGATGGAAAAGTAGCAGAAGATGCTGACCTGGAAGTCAGGAGATTCAAGTACTGGCCCGAGTCTATAATTAGTTCTGTAATGTTGGACACATTACATAGTCCCTGAGTTCCTGCAGCTACAGTGTATAAAGTGAGGCCTACTAAATTTCATAATCCGTTAGGCCATTTCCAGTTCTTAATTGCTACATGTCTTTTAAGAGGTGTTGAAATTTTTAGTGGGTTTTATTGTGGTGCTATTGTTAAGTTTGGGGAACTGGGATTTAGACCCAGAGTTTCAGCTCTGCACCTTGGTAGCTTCATGACCTTGAGAAAGTAATTTACTCTTCCTGAGCTTGTGTCCATATCTGCAAAGCTGGGATGTTTGCCTGGCCTCCCACACGGGTTGTTTTGAGAGTCAAAGGTGATGCCTATATAAAATATTGTGCATTCTATAAAATACTACAGGAAACAATTGAAAATAAGTAAAGTAACAGGTTGTTATGCTAACCCTCTGTGAGAAATAATCTGGATATAATAGTGCCTTTGCAAATAGAGAGTAACATTTAGGGAGATATTTTCAACAACATGCAGTAGGAAATAGTGACTAACCCCTTAAAGTTGTTGGAGAATAGGATGAAGAGGAGAGGCGAGTACCCACAGTGACAGGGGATGTCATCAGTGTTTACTTAAAGTCTCTGTGCTTGATGCAGGAGCTCAGGCTCATCCCAGAACTAAGGAATTAGAATCTGCATCTTAACAAGAGGCCTAAGTGATTTTTGTGCACATTTGTGCCCGTCTCCTAGAAAATACCAGAATTGAATGTTCTGTTTCTGTGTTCCATCAGAACTGGCTCTGCCCAGCTGACACTGATAGCAGCCCAGGGGCTTTGAGGGGTCCCTGTGCCCCACCCTGACAACTGGGCCTGATTCAGGGCTCTTTCCTGATCAATGAATTATTTCAACCAACGGTCCTGCTTCCCGAGGAGAGCAGGTGAAGACAAAATACTCCAGCCAGACGGATGTTGATGATACCTTAAAGACAAAGGGCACAGAGAATTTAAACTCAAAAAGAAGCAGAGAGGAGAGAGAGGATCTGTTGAACATTATGTAACAAAGCCAAGAATATAAAAAATGATGAATGTAGCCCCAGCAAACAGCTTGACCACAACCTCATGAGAGACTCTGAGACAGAACCACCAACTAAGCTACTTCTGGAGAAACTCTGAGAAAAGAAACGTTTGTTGTTTTAAGCTGCTAAACATAAAATAGAAAACCTCTGTGCTGGACACAGTAGAAAACCTATTTTAATGCAAGTGGATAGCATAATAAAGTAAATTTTTGTTATCTGGGTCAAGAGCAAGCCAAAATGAGAAATTTACTTCCAAATTTCAAGAAGCATATGGAAAGAGAACCAGGTCTTAGAAAGATATTTGCATCTCTGTCATCTCCACTAATACTTTTATACAAAACATTTTAGATAATAAAAAGACGATAATCTATTTTTCTAGTGTGGAAAGAGAAAGAAGATTAACTATAAAGTAGTCAAATTTTATTAGCTCTTTCCAGAATTGATTAAGAGGATTTCTTGATGCCTTATAAATAAAAGCAGAAGACTACAAGAACAGGGGGACATTTCTAGAACTGAATATAAAATCCTAGGATGTGTTTCTGCTCCAGGTTTCTGCAATTCCTACCATAAAGGGAGCAATTCAGATGCAGTGCTCTGTAGTATGGCTGCTTTCCTCAGAAACTTCTCTAATCCTTCACACAGGACTGGAGGAATGCAGACCTCTGGAGCCCGTATTTTATGTGTTGCTATGGAACTGTCTAAATATTATGAACAGAACCAGTGGTATGGGACATACAGTGGTCTAATGCCATGAAATTATGGCAGCTAGAAACCATCTTCATAGTTCTGAAATGTAAGCTTCTAGTGTAAAAGAATGGCGTGGGTGTCTTTAATAAGTGAATTATTCTTTATTGCACTAAATTAGATCCTAGGTGGAGATACGAGGTCTCACTTCAAAGCAACTTCAGTCCAGGGAGAGTCTTGCAGACCCTAACAAGGAAACGCACAGCAGGCCGGACAGGGCCTAGTGCAGGGCAGGCCTGAGGAAAGAACTTGGTAGCCTTGGGATCTCAACTATGATATTGATGTTACAGAGTTGCTTTCAGGCTCAGCCCAGAGGTGTGGTTGGAGATAAACAACTTTGGGAAGTCCACAAAGCAAAGCAAGCCTCCCTCTTCCAACTCCCCTGTTTTGAACAGGGAGACCCCAAACCCTCAGCTCCTTGGGCTTCAAGGTTTGATTCTTTCTCGGATTCCAATAATTGTTTATGAAACTTTGTTTAAATTTTTATGTCAGAAGCTACCCACTACAAAGTACACCTATTTTTCCTCCCTGTTATAGCTATAGCTAAGGTAAGTTTCATTTAAACAAGAAGTACAGCTCTGTGCTTCTTTTTTGAATAACAGTTCTGTGAATGCTATTTTCTTCTGTAGATTATGTCAAAGCCAGTTTCCTCTCTGAATTATTTCTAATCTGTGAATTCAAAATACAGCAAGCCTACGTCATGAGCTGCCGTGAATGAGCAGGAACTAAGCACAGCTGGGGCTTTGTGGCTTCTCTTGTTTTCTTTCCTTTTTTCTCTCCTCTTCAGTCAGTTGCTATTGAATATTATTTTTTAAATTAAAGAGGGAAAAAACATTTCTCAAAAATCTTTTCACCTGCACTGAGAAGTTCAAATTAAAAAATTGAAAACTTTCAAAAGAATGAAGTTTTACTTTGCAAAATGCAGGGAAATGTGTCTGTGTCATTATCTGGATAAGTTTCCCTACCAGTAGAAAGTTTCCACTTCACTCTGCTTTTCTATTTTCTTGTCTGCCCTGCGGAGGAGGAATGTGTTCCCTCTTTTCGTGTTGGTTCCTCATTAAAACAGCAGGGGAACAAATTTTTAAAAGATTTTTCCTCCTTTCGTCAGTGTTTTTAGACGTGGCACCACCTGGATATTCTTGTCTGGAAAACTCCTTTAAAAGTGTGGGAGGTCTAGAAAAAAGTAAAATAAGTAGAAGACGTTTAAAAATATCTGTTGAATGAAACGTCACAGAATTTTTTTCAAACATCAAACTGCTCAGTTTTCCTTTCTTCTTCTTAAGGCCTTTGACACACAGTGGAAGAAAGTCAGCAAAACAGGATCAAAGGTCAACCTCAGTCAAGAGTAAACATAATAAACTGTAAGAACTAATCAAGTTCGGTGACATCGCTGGTATTCTCTTGCACCAAATATTGCTTGAAATAAGTGGCTCATTCATCCAGTCTTGAAGATAGGCTTTGCTACAGAGATTCTCATTATATTCCTCATAAGAAGCGGTGTACACAGGAACGCTGTACAACTTTAGCTTTTCATCAAAGAGCAAACAGGAATAATAGATAAATATGAAAAAACATGGCCTAGATTTATTTATAATGCAGTCATTTCAAAGTTTCTGACCATTGCCTCTCCCCCCATGCAATGGAAATCTAAGCAGTTATCGTAGAGCTTCTTAAATGTCAGACATGAAAAGTAATTGCTTTAAAAGATACCCGTGGTAAAGTGTACTTCAAGTCAAGCCATTATCAGTAAGCAGATTAAAACCCAACAAGCTTCTCCAGCACAGTTCTGTGGCCTTCCTGCCTATTGCCCAGCTTAGTGAGACATGGATCCTACTAGGTGGACAAAAAAGCAACTGATACTTGCTGTTTTTAGGCTGTTGCATTTTTGAAGAAGGAAGTAGTCAACTGTGTCATCTGTGAACGGCAGGACTATGACACGGAGATAACCGATCCCTTGTGTGCTTCAGCAAGTGACGGTGCCATTTGATGATCTGGGAAGAGATGGTGTTTTGTTTTGTTTTTTTTTTTTTTTTTGTGGTATGCGGGCCTCTCACTGTTGCGGCCTCTCCTGTTGCGGAGCACAGGCTCCGGACGCTCAGGCTCAGCAGCCATGGCTCACGGGCCCAGCCACTCCGCGGCATGTGGGATCTTCCCGGACCGGGGCACGAACCCGTGTCGCCTGCATCGGCAGGGGGACTCTCAACCACTGCGCCACCAGGGAAGCCCAGAGATGGTGTTTTACATTATCCTTCTGGCAAAGCTTTGCCATCTTCCCTTGGTTGATGACTTCAAAATGCTTGCTCAAAATGAAAGAATTACAAACTATATTATGAAAATTAATTTGTCTCTATTCTAGTTGTAAAGTAATAGATTCTGTGTCAGTGGTTCTCAGCCAGGGGTGATTTTGCCACCCAGGGGACATTTAGCCACTTTAAGAGATACTTTTGATCAGCATGACTGGGCTGAGGCGGGTGGCGCAGGTGCCAAAGTCTTGTCATGGTTGGTTAGAGGCCAGGGATGGCGGTCCACGTGCTCCATCGCATAGGATGGCCTCCCTCGGTGAAAAAGCATCCAGCCCCGGTGTCTGTAGTGCCCAGGGTGAGAAACCCCTATTTTATATGACTTACCAGAATGACAAAATTACCTAACATACATGATCTAATCCTAAAAATATTACCTAACATACATGATCTAATCCTAAAATATTTTTGCTCTTTTCGGATTACAAAGCTAAATGTCTTTTTTACATATATTTTTAGAGTTTTGTTGTCAGATAAAGTAATTAGTCATGTTGTATCCAGTTTGAAACTGCAGGACATACTTATATGTTTAAAGATAGGAAAAGGAGACATATTTCCTCTTCTGTTTGTGTGTTAGGGTCAATTCACCTTTTTCTACCCGTTCATATAACCCCCAGTAGAGGCCATCTTCAAACCTGAGAACACACTGAATGTAAACTGCAGGGGGAGAAAAGCTCTATTTCATATTGAACTTATAAGCACTACAAACATTATTATAACCCATATTATACCGAGTTACTGAATAGTAACATCTCTGGGTTTTCCTCATCTAGTTGAAGTATGAAAGTAGAGTGAGGGGTATTGCACAGTAAGGATCACTGCATTTCTGTTTATAATAAGCAATGGGAAACTGTGTTCAGGTTTTAAATTTTAATTTAATTTTTATTTTATGTTGGAGGGTAGTTGATATATGG
>NW_006778186.1:753496-770205 GCF_000442215.2 Lipotes vexillifer | reverse complement strand
ATGGTGCGTGTTAGTTTCAGGTGTACAGCAATGCGGTTCAGTTATACATATACAGATACCTATTCCTTTTCAGATTCTTTTCCCATATAGGTTATTACAGAATATTGGGTAGAGTTCCCTGGGCTACACAGTAGGTCCTTGTTGATCATCTATTTTATATATAGTGGTGTGTATATTTTAATCCCAACCTCCTAATTTAGGATTCCACTTCCCACTCATCTCTCCCACTGAGACAGGGGGAAGGAAAAAGGAAATCAGGGAGAAGACTGGAAGGAATACGGGTACACCTCACTCAGCTTAGAGAAGTGAAGCGGGCCTGCATGACTTCGCTGTGGCTAGCAGACCTCATTGGAGGAAAACTCATTTCAGAGAAGCCAGCACCTAATGCCCTGTTTGGAACTAGAATATATATATCTGTACACGCATCTTTTATCAGGCTGGGGGTAAAAATGGTGTCAGTAAACAGTGAGCTCAATTACAGTGACCCTGACTGTCTTTTGCTGTAATTACTGAATATCCCTCCTCTTCTGTAAGACATTTCCAAATTATTTCTGCAGTCCTGAAAGGGGTGCCTCGCGTAAATTGCCACGTGTCCCCTCCTCTCCTTCTCTGTCTTGCACTGCCCCACCTGCCTGTTTTCCTGTCTTTACACTTCCCCAGGCCCCTCTCTTGAGGGCGCCTCTCCGGAGGTGATAGGGGTCCTGCTAAGGGAGATGTGTCCAGATTCTCTTAAAACTGCTGCGCCCCGTCTTCCTGGGAAGACATGCTGGAGCTGTGGATTTGGTTCGGAACAGATCCTCTCCTATTTCTTGCCTCCTTTGAACCACCCCTACCCCCATGCCACAGCATTGCTTGAAAGCAGAGATTCATAGTGTCTCCGAAACGGCTGCCCCTTCTGTTCCGTATTTCCTACAAGCAATTCCTAAAACTAACAAAAAACCTAACTCTCTCACCAGGTACAAGCAAAAGTCCAGACGCAGTCCACTGCTGGTCCTTTACATCCCTGGACAGTGCTTTTCTCCATTGACAAGCATAAATAATATGCAACCTCTGCTCAACCTACTGGTCAACTTTCCCAAATATTTATTATATTTATTCCAGAAAATTTATTATCTACATTTAGATTAATGATGACATCGCAGATGTAATAGATGAATATTTCTTTACATTGATGTAACAGAAGGGTCATTCTGGAGATTAAAAAATAGTCTGTTCCAGAATCAAAGTGTACTGCTGGTACACAAAACTAATTGTGATGTTTAGAAACAGTGTTCCCCCAACTTCTTAGTCACATTTCAAACTCCTTGGTGTTCAGTTTTAGCTGTTAAATGAGAAAAAAAAAAAAAAGAAAAAAGAAAAAGATTAATCAAAGGGAAATGGAGTAAAAAGTAAATATTACAGTGCAAGTGTCATTAGCCAAGATCAGTGTGGCACACAAAGAAGAATTTTGATTAGTCTAGAACTTTTGGAGAATCTAGATCCGTTGAGACCTTCACTTTTAGTTGCACTGCAGAATTACAGCTTTCCTGATCACTTTCACATTTATTCCTCCAGGCTGACCACTCTCCCGAGCCTCACACTCATGAAGCCAACTGCCAGCTCCCCGTCTCCTGAGTGTCTTAGAGGCATCTAAGTGTCTTAGACACCTGAGTGTCTAAGAGGCATCTCAGACGCCCGGGTGAGAACTGGCCTCCTGGTTGTCCCCTCTCCACCACCTCCGCATCTGGCTAGACTTCCTTGTCTAAACTCAGGGCAACTCCCATTTTTCTGTTCCTCAGGCCAAAAACCTTGGGGTCATTCTTCATTCTTCTTGAAATTTTTCTCTCTCCCTACACAAAACCCATCACTAATCTATGAGTTTCATCTTCAAGATGTATCCAGAGTCTGGTACTTCTTATTACCTCTGCAAATATTATCTTTGGACCAAGCCACTGTCATCTCTCACCTGGAGTATTGCAGCAGTCTCTTGTCTAATCTCCTGTTTCTTCTTTGGGCCCCTCTGACTAATTTCAACGCAGATGCTGTAAGTTTGATTGGTTAAAACCCTCCAATGATGCATCATTTCCCTCAGAGTAAAAGTCAAAGTTCTTACAAGGGCCTGGAAGGCCCTTCAGATTCGTTCCCTCACTTTCTTACCTGTTTGATCTGACCTCATCTCCTGCCAAACCTGGCTTTATGGATGTGTGACCCGTGCTCATAGGGTCCCAGTGCATGGTTGAAGGATCTGCCAGAGCCATCTTGAAATTTTGAACAAGGGACCCCCGATTTTCATGTTATACTGGGCCCTACAAATTATGTAGCCAGTTCTATCTTCTGCTGTACCTCTGGTCACCCACCACCCTCACTTTGACCCCTCACACTTCTGTAAACTCTCCTGCACCCTCTCCCCTCCAGGCCTTTGTACTTGCTGTTCCCTCTGCCTGACTCTTTGCCCCAGTGAGCTGATGTGACTCACACCCTCAGTTTTTTCTAGTCTCTGTCCTGGTGTTAACTTTCAGTGAGACTTACTTTGACTGCAGCATTTATATTGCAAACGAGCTCCCCTTCTACCTGACTCTGCTGTACTTTTTTCCCCGTTTGTACTTATGACCTTCTTACATATGAATTTTTTTCTTATTTATTAAGTTAATTGTCTATTATCTGTATTTCTCCCTCTTGAATATAATAAGCTTCATGAAGGCAAGGATCTTTATCTTTTCTTTTTCACTGCTGTATACTGCGTGCCTGACACGTAGTAGGTACTTAAAAAACGTTTGTTGAATGAATGAATAAGCATTGGGAATTGATGACAGAGTCCCAGGTATAACCTCTGTAGTTAATTATATATAACGTGGAATGATAAGCTATATATAGTTTTCACTGAGTCTTGTGACTCATTTCATTCAGAGCAGCTCTTTGTGTTGTGTTCGTATACTACTTCTTTCACTCTAATTCAAAAAATAATGTATCAAGACTTAAAGTCCACTAAAATATGGGAGAATTCCAGACTATATAAAAATAGTCACCTTTAGGTCAATTTTGAAATAGAAAAAATTTTGCGGAAAAGGGCACCGATGACTTTGCAACAGAAATATAAATACCTAGAGAAATGGGATTTCTCCCAATTTAATACAAACAAACAAAATACATACCTCTCCACTCCTCACATCCCCTCCTTCTACCTGTCCGTCCCCCCCACCCTCCACCAAATAACCAAGTTTAAGTGCATGAAGAACTTTTTGGTGTGTAAAACTGAAACCGATTGGCAGCAATGGTCGAGTCTGGCCAAAACTGGAGGCAGAAGTAACAGCCAGATCTGACTTGACTGAGTTTCACTTCCTTTAAGTGCATCTGTAAGTGCATGGCTCTCCCCACCCCGACGCGGCGTGTGTCCGGTCGAGACTCCGTGTACGTCAGCACATTCTTGTCCTGTCCTGAACCCTGTGCAGATGTTTGTCTGTAAAGAGATGGCAGGATACCAGCACGTCTCAGCCCTTTCTCTCTGGACGGTATTTTTGTTTTTTCACTTGAATTATGTTGTGATTTTTATTCTTTGAATCTTTACTATCAGGTGAAGATCTTGTCTCCCATTTTACTGAGAAAATAGAGGCAACTAGAGGAGAATTTCTGCAAACTCATTAGCTCACATACCCGACTTCTGGCCTCTGTGCCCACTACATATTCTACTTTCTCTCCTGTTACCCCCAGAGGAATGGTCCATGTTCAAGTCCAGGGTCAACTCCTCTCCTTGCAGAAAGACATTGCTCCCGTGATTCTCCTCTCTCTGGAATTTTCCCCTTGCTAGCATGATCTTTTCCATCAGCGTGTAAATAGGATCAAGTCCTTACTGTTCCTTTCCCATTAAAAAAAATGAGATCTCTTGATCTCACTACCCCTCTTCAACTACTGCCCCATTTTTCCTCTTTTTTTTAAAGTGGTAAATCTCCATGGAATAGTCAACTGTGCTCGCTGTCTTCAGTTTCCCACTTCATCCTGTATCAAGCTCGTGCTTTCGGTATTTCAGAGACTGCTCTTGTCTACGTCACTAAGATCTGGTGTCATTACAACCAAGATCTGTGCCCTATCCCCCTCTTACCCGAAGTATGAGGGAAGTCAGACACAGTTGATTATCGCTTCCTTCTTGGTGTATTTTTCGCTTGTCTTCCAGAATAAGCCTGGGGCTTCCCTGGTGGCGCAGTGGTTGAGAGTCCGCCTGCCGATGCAGGGGACGCGGGTTCGTGCCCCAGTCCGGGAGGATCCCACATGCTGCGGAGAGGCCCGCGCACCACAAACAAACAAACAAAAAAAAACAGAATAAGCCTGATTTCCCTTTTACTTTACTGGCCATTTCTTTTCATTTTCCATCGCTTATTCCTCTTCATTGCCTGACTTCTTAATTTTGAAGAGGTCCAAGGCCACTTCTCTCTTCTGTTCTCACTAATTCCTGAGTGATCGCATTCATTCTTGTCATTTTAATACCATCCATATGCTGAAAAGCACCTGAATTTATATATCTCTCTGGATCTCTCCTTTTTTTTTTTTTTTTTTTTTGGGCCTCTCACCGCTGTGGCCTCTCTCGTTGAGGAGCACAGGCTCCGGACGCGCAGGCTCAGCGGCCATGGCTCACGGGCCCAGCCGCTCCGCGGCATGTGGGATCTTCCCGGACCGGGGCACGAACCCGTGTCCCCTGCATCGGCAGGCGGACTCTCAACCACTGCGCCACCAGGGAAGCCCTGGATCTCTCCTTTTAACTCGAGATTGAAGTATCTCAGCTTGAATGTTTAATTTCTCTCAAAATTAAGATGTCTGTATTTCCCATCACTTTTAAAATAATTAATTAATTAATTAACTTTGGGCTGCATTGGGTCTTCCTTGCTGCACGCGGGCTTTCTCTAGTTGCAGCAAGCGGGGCCTACTCTTCGTTGTGGTGCTCGGGCTTCTCATGGCGGTGGCTTCTCTTGTTGCGGAGCACGGGCTCTAGGCGCGCGGGCTTCAGTAGTTGTGGCACGCTGGCTTAGTTGTGGCGCACAGGCTTAGTTGCTCCGTGGCATGTGGGATCTTCCTGGACCAGGGCTCGAACCCGTGACCCCTGCATTGGCAGGCAGATTCTTAACCACTGCGCCACCAGGGAAGTCCCTGTATTTCCCATCACTCTTAACTTGCTCTTGCCAGTTTTTTTCTGATCTCCATGGACACATGGAAACTCCATTTTCTAGGTGCTCAGGCCACAGTCTTTAGAGTCAATCTTGATGCCTCTCACATCTTGTCTATAGTACATCCTGTTAGCATTGTCTTCAAAATATTCAGAATCTGATTCCTTCTTATCTCACTGCCACTGCCACTAACCTAGTCTAAGACATCATTATCCTTTGCTTCGATCACAGCAGTAACCTCCTGTGTAGTCTTCCTTGTTATCTTCCACTCCATCTCTCACCTTTAGTTTGTTCGCAAAATAGCAGCCAGGGTGATCCATTTTTAAAAAGTTGATTATTCACTCCTCTGTTCAGAATCCTCCACTGACTTTGCATTTTACTCAGAGCAAAGCCAAAGTCACTGCAAGGCTCTCAGCAGTCTGACCCTCTGTAATCTAACTTCATCTCCTCATTGAGTGCTTTGCTCCACCGACACATCTTGGTTGACCATGCCAGGCACATTCCCTTTGTCACTCCCGCTTAGAAGAATATCCCTTCAATATCTGAATGACTTGTTCACTTAATTCTTTCAGATTTTGCCTCAGTCTTTGCTTCTCAATGAATTCTTCCATGACTACCATATTTACACTGCAACCCTTCAAAACACTTTATCCTTCCTCCCTGATTGTCATCCACAAGTTATAATCATGTAACATTCTATGTATTTACTTGTTACTTTTTTTTTATCATCTGTCTCCTTGTGCTAGAATATAACTCCCACAAGAGCAGATATTTTTGTCTTTTTGTCCACTTCTATTTCCCTGGTATCTGAGCAGTGCTCGTCACAGAGTAGGTGCTCAGTACATATTTGTTGAATAAGTAAATGAACATATTTTGTGCCTACTTGATTCTATACATATATAAACACACACACACACACACACACACATATATATATATATATATATATATATTTGCTTATATACATATACAGTATTTGATGAGTAAAGGGGAAAAGTTACAGATCTTATTTTAGACCACTGAGAGAAGCTAGATCAGAACAAAGTGAGATAGAATTATTTTTAGGTTTTTTTTCATGAGAGACTTTTTTGGAATGTAAGTCAACCACTTATTCAGTCGTGCATAGCATTCACCTACTACTTTCCTATCTGACTTCATTCTTGTCTTTTCCTAGTTTCTCCCTTGGATTAGAAGGCATGTTCCGTAACCACATCCAGTGCCATCTTTCATAGTTATTTCATGGTAGTTATTTATTTTCGGTTCAAGAGTGCGCATGGGCCAGCAGCAGGTCTTTGATACTGGCTGCTCATCAGGCCCGTGCTGAAGAGGAGGCCGTTCTGACTCTGCTCTCACTCAGCATGTGGGCCATGAATGACAAATTAAAAAACAGGTGGAAATACTTGATGTTACCTAACAACTTGCTTTTCCATGATTGAATCTTCCCCAGATGTGCAAATACCATAATTCTCAGATACATTAGTCTAGTTATGCTTTCCAAAACATGAAAATGATAAATTAGAAAAAAAAAAAAACTAAAAGGAACTTATGAATGATCCATGTCTTTCCTGTAATCTCTTGTGATATATCTGAGTTAGCATGAGTCTGTATATTTGTGTGTGTGTGCGTGTGTGTGTATCTCTGTGCATGACCCTAGTTTTTGGATGCACTTGAAACTGCTCAAGAGAAGGGGACTGTCCATGGGAAATCCCCAGGATTTTGTCATGAAAGCTGAGCATCTGGTTTCCCTCATGACTCTCCTGATCCTTGGCCAGAAGTAAATGGCATAGAGCCCTTGTGAAAGTGACTAATGGTGAAAGTCTTTTAGTTCCTGGAATCTCTAAGAAGGCTTAACTTGATATTCATGAGTAACTCCCCTTGGGACACCTGTACTCCATTTAAGGTGTGTGTGGAGGCCTGGATTCATTATGGCATCATTCAGTGAGTCCCCCAAGGTGTTTCTTCTTGGACCTATTCACCGAAGGCTTTTGTGGGTAGACCTCATACTCTCTTCTGAAAACTCTAGAGAACAGACAATAGTAAATGGCCCTAGAAGGTTCTCCGTTTTCTGTGGAAACTCTGTAGGTTGATCATGTGGAGGTGAATTAAATGATTTGGCCTTGATCTTTTCCTCCCATGGTTTTGTGATCTCAGGTTGACTACCGCATGTGTGAAGACTCATCACTTGCTTTTTCTTTGCGTGGTTTCTTTGTATATGTTTGGTGCCTTAAGCTCCTTGACTCTATGTGCCTTCAGATTTATCGATAATATTATATTACTTTTTAGTTCACTGGGAACTGGCTAGTGTCCAGGTTTGGTTGCTGTTAATGTAAGTAACACTTGCATTTGTGTTTAAGTGACATCTCGCTCATACAAACAGAAAAGAATGCTGAACTTTGTCCATTATTGCCAGCCGGGCTCATAGGGATTCAACTGGGGACTTGATAAAATCAAGAGAATTCATTAAGATTGACTACACCCATAATATGAGCCACTTGTAGCTTACTAAATAAATAGCTTACATATATTCAATTAGTAATTAATTTTATTTAAAAACAATTTAGTAGTTCCCATTATGTTTTGGGAATTGTTCTAGACACTGGAAGTAGAGCAGAGATCAAAACAGATACAGCCCTGCCCTCCTGGGACTTACATCCTAAGGTAGTGATGGGGCAGACAGTAAGCAAATGGATGAATAAATGATGTCATGCCTGGTAGTGATACATGAGCCATGAGAGAAAAAGAAGTAGAGGATAATATAGAGAGTAAGGAACAGGTGTCAGGGAGAGTCTTTAGGGGAATGTGTTCTGGTTGAACAGAGACCTGAAAGAAGTCAGGATACAAGTCATGGGACTATCTTGGGGAAGTGCATCTGGACAGAAAGAACAGCAGGTCCAAGTTTCTGTGGTGGGAGACTATGACGTCATGGGTGGTGATGGAGGTAGTGGTAGGGTTAAAGTATTACTGCTCCTAGATAATGGAAGACCTTGTAGACCAGCCTAAAGAGTTTGGGTTTTATCCTTAGTGATACGGGAAGTCACTAGATGTTTCCAAGGAAGAAAATGATGGGATTTTATTTACATTAAAAAAAAATCCCTGTTTGCTCTAGAAAATAGACTTAGGTGAGAAAGGCATATAAAAATGGAAGCAGAGAGATCAGATAGGAGACGGTATAGGAATCTAGGGAAAATCTGACGGTGCTTGGTCCAGAACTAGGGCACTAGACAAAGTGGAGGTCATAGGAAGAGTCCAGATTCACAGTAAAATCTGGACAAAGAGTGGCCAGGATCTGCTGAAGGATTTGATGTAGGATGTGGGAGAAAGAGAGGATCAAAGAAGCCTTTGAGGCTTTGGAGCTGAGCGATAGATGAATGATAACGGCGCTAAGTGACATGGGGGAGACCTGGGAAGAGGAACAGCATTGGATAGGTGGGTGGGTGGGAAGCAGGAGTTCAGTTTGATAAGTGTTACATCTGCAAAGCCCATTAGGAGATGTTGAACACAGCTGGATACGGTAGCCTGGCTTTTAGGAGAGAGGAGAGGGCTGGAGCTGGAAACCTGGAGGACACCAGCGCACAGATGGGACGTGGTGAGAACACCTGTGCTGTAAGTGCAGCCAGAGGAGAACCTCAATATCGAGGAACTGAGAAAGAGGAGAAGGAGGAAGGGGATGGTCCAGTGAAGAATCAGGGAACAGGAGTGGGGAGACGAAAGTGAAGAAAGAAAATGCTTCTCAGAGGTGGGGGCCTGTATGTGTTAAATGCAGCTGATAGAACAAGAGAGGCTTCCCTGGTGGCGCAGTGGTTAAGAATCCCCCTGCCAATGCAGGCGACACGGGTTCGAGCTCTGGTCCAGGAAGGTCCCACATGTCGTGGAGCAGCTAAGCCCGTGTGCCGCAACTACTGAGCCTGGGCTGTAGAGCCCAGGAGCCACAACTGTTGAGCCAGCATGCCACAACTACTGAAGCCTGCGCACATAGAGCCCGTGCTCCGCAACAAGAGAAGACACCACAATGAGAAGCCTGCGCACCGCAACGAAGAGTATCCCCCGCTCACCACAACTAGAGAAAAGCCCGCGCTCAGCAATGAAGACCCAACACAGCCAAAAGTTTAAAAAAATAATAATAAAATAAATAAAAGGTTTTTTTTTTTTTAAAAAAAAAGAACAAGTAAGAGGGGAATGATAACCCCTGGAATTTGAAATATGAAGGTGCTTAGATGATAATTAACAAGATGTGGTGATATGTTTAAGTTACTAAAAGATCCTTTTCTTTTTTCATTCCAGTTCTCCATTGTATGCTAATACTTTCCTGTCTTTCTCAGTAGTCAAAATCCTAGGTCACCTAAGTGGCAATGATGAATTCTTCAGAGGAAGCCCTTTTTTTTTCTTTCTTAACTAAACCTGAGGGCTTCTTGCTCTCACACCATTGCTCAAAATTCAGATTTTAGAGTGTTTATCCACAGTCACGCTTTCAAACATATTTTACTGCCCACCCTCTGGGGGTCTATGTGTTAGAAATCGCAAGGTAACTTTTGAAAAGCAAATTCAGTTTATCTGTCCCTACTAATGTCCGAATAGTGTTCTATTTCCAATTTCCTATTATGACCACTTGCCAATATTAATCCAACTATGTGCTTACTCCTTGGTATCTTAATGTCTCAGGAGTACCAATTTCTCCAGTAGGGATAGATTAGTCTCTTAAGTGTATCAAAAGTGTTCGGGGTAGGTTGGTGATGTAAGTAGTAGTTCCCAGGGAAGGTTCATTTACCCTTCTCTTCTTTCCCAGTATTTCAGTCAGCAGCTTGCTTATGTGGTCACTGGTTACTCAGTGGGGAAAAATGAAACATCATAGTTCTTCAAATGTTGAAGAGGGAAACACCTTTAGAAAGGGCAGAAGGTCAATGAGTTTGTTTTAAGGGAAAGCACTGTTTTTACCAGCACCTTCTCAACAGTTGTCTGGAACACCGAATGAGGAGGAATTGGGAAAATTCTGTGTTTTAGGTGGTAGTTGGTAGACCTTTGTGGATTTGGGGGTTTATAGTTCATGTTATATTTCTGTCCAGGAACTTTCAGGGCACTGAAGGCAGAACAAAACTATTCTTTTTTTTCTTGACTGGAATTTTTGAGAAATGAAAACTCTATTCAGTATGTGACAAAAAAAAAAAAAAAAAAAAAACAGCCACCGCTGTGGGCACGAGCACACTGGCCGTTCTGATTTAATCAACTCAGCTGACATTTTGAACACTTAATCTGTACTGAGCACTGTGAGACCTCTTTATTAATTTTCTCACTTAATTTTCCCAACTATCCCATTACATAGATATTACTGATGACATTATATAGAAGAAAATTCCAACACCAAGCATGTTTAAGTTATTTTATTAAAGGCCCACAGGAAGGAAATGATAGAGCCCTGACTTTCTGAATCCAAAGCCCATGTCTGACATGCTGACAACCTAGGAGCTAGATAGACACATATACAGCCAAGTAGCGTGTAGTCTGATAAGCGTGGCTCTGAACACACTGTTACGAACCGGAGGCAGAAGCAGGTAGTGATCCTTTGAAAAGATCGCAAAGGTAGGTTTTCTGCAGGGCCTTAACAGATTAGGATGAAGGATCACGACATTCCTGACTTTTGGAGATGCATAAGCAAAGGCATAAAATCATAAAAGTGATGACTTTTGTGACTGTGTGTAATACACCTCCAGAAACTAATAAACCACTTGTTGAAAACCTTTCCACAGTGGAATGTCAAATCTCTTTGTATTCAATTATTCATCCATACGCTTCGGAATTGGACGTATGCTGCTAGTGATGGGAGTTGCTAGTAGTATATGTATCCAGAAGCTTACTTGAATGATCACCGGCACAGGGACAGTTGGAGACGAACCCTAGGAAAGCTTCTCAAAATCTTGGGCCATCAAGATACTTAGAGAACTGAGAGGAGAGAGATGGAGAAAAAGGGGAAGCAGTGGGACAGGTTGTCCCTCCTTTGTTTCTGCACTTGCTTGTAAACATCTCTTGTGCCAGGATTGATTGCCCTTGTAATGTAACATCAGAGAGGTGATATTATTTGAAGGCCTGAAGTCAAGTCCAGCAAGATTAATTAATGCAGGAAAGAGTAAAGGGCATTGAAGGTCTAGGTGAGCAGAAAATCCAGTCCAAATCAAGTCCAAACTGACCTCGGAGATTAACATAAGAAAGAGAAGGATGCAGCATCCAGGTAAAAAATCTTCGTAGTAAAGTATCTCAATCTAAGCATCAATTTAGGAAGCAGGGATGGATAACCATAGTTACTTATGGATGTGGTTTGATCCTGAGCCAAAGCCTTTCTGCTGCAGGATGTATAGCATTTCTCCTTTCTAAGACCAGAGCTACCTCAGGGGTGGGCAGCTCTGATTTTATAAGTGAACAAGAACAAGCCTGAAGAGGTGGGTGGAATTCCTAGATTATGAGTTCCTGGTGACTCAGATCACTTTTCCTTGATCAGCTTTTCCAGTGGGGTTTGGGCTGCAGTCCCAGCGCTCCTGTGCCCTACTCATTTGTGCTTTTCATGTGTTTCCCAGGTAGTCTGTTGTTGAAGATGTCAGGCCAGCCTCTACTGCACAAATGCTCCCCTGATACTGATTAGAACATCTATAATGTCGCTCGGTCTCTGAGCCACGTGTCCTGACTAATGCTCCTTCGTGAATCCCATATAATTCATAGGGTTTTAGCCTCACTTCTACTTTACAGGGTGTACCATCAAAAGGCATCTAGTTACTGCAGAAGCTGATATTTCCCTTGATCTCCAACACCTGAACTCCTTCCTCAGCCACTGGTGGGTTACATCCTGTATCCTGACAAGATACCGTGTTAAGTATATTTTCAGGTACATGTGCCCTGTTGCCTAGACTGTATTGTGAGGTGCTTGTGGTCAGGGAACACGAGCGTGTGTTCTGATGTCGTGTGCAACACCTAGCTTAGTGCCCAGCCCACTGAGGTCACCTGACATGGGTGTTACAGATGCATATTCCGGGGTCTCTCCCCGAGATACTGGAGTTTAGTCATTCCAGGGTGGAGCCCCAGAACGTACTTTTTCTAAGCCAGTTCTCTCTGGGGGTCATGATTATACTTTGAAAAACACTTGAGTCAGTAGTAAGAGCTCAAATAACACATATGGAGGGATTATTGATGAACAGGGAATAAGTGGTGGAAAAAGCAAAGAAAATTAAGAGGTGTGATATAATGTTTTCTGTAATACGTACTGGCTCTCTTGGTTGGCGTGCTGTTGAGTGTTGCTACCTTGGTGGTAAAGTTCAAAACGTTCCTTCGTGCAAAGTCACCCTTTCACAGTTAACTCACCTCCCTACTCCACCTCTACTTGCTTGATTCACTCTTTCCTATCTTTCAAATTGTGAAAGATAGGCTCCTCAGAGCCTCTCCCTAACTTCTTGAAGCACTTGGTGTAGACCTTTCCCCCACGCAGCCCTTATTCTGTTGTAGCGCCTATTTCGGTTGTCATTGTTTTGTAAAGACCCATCTACAAGTCACCCTTAATGTGCAGATGGGAAAGCTGAGATCTAGAAAACTGTCTATTTCAGGATGCCATAGGTGATCAGTGGCAGTGTCTGCCCATCTTCTCACCCTGGGTCTAGCATGTGTTCTACAGGACATTGTATGCACGAGGTAATCAAATCGCTACAGCAGCTTTGTCTGTGTCTTTAGAATTAAGGAAAGGATCCCATGATTAGTAACTCACAAACTCTACATTTCCGGAACTGTGTCTTGGAAAGGTGCATAATGTGTATCTTTTTCTTGTTGATTTCAGACTGTATTTTGGTTCTGCTGACAGCGGGCTGCATAGTGTTGTGCTCTGTCGACCCTCGGATAGCAGCTGTTAAGGAAGGCTCTTTTCAGGGAGAAATGGCTTCCCTTCTCCTATATAGGATTATGTGGACAGAGTCTAAGCTTTGGATTGAAACATATAGCAGGATGACAGGACATGTTCAGAGAGAATTCATATTTCTCTTGGCGAGGTCTATACTTTCAGTGGTGGTGTGGGTTTTCTTACACTCGTCTTTGGTGTGTGTGTGAACAAAACCACCAATTCATTCTCCACAACTGACAGAACCTCACTCAGACGGAATGGTTAACAACTGTCAACTTGCTTATCACAATATTCTACTCATGCAGTATGATCAGTTTTGAAACTTAGAGTAGTTTTATTGATCACTTATGAAGGTCTCTTAGAGATCTAAAGTTTCTAATTATGGTAATTTCTGTATATTTTTTGGTCTCAAGAATTCTTGATTAAAAGATTTAATAAAACATAGTGTTACCAAAGCCTGTATTCATCTTTCTGTTTAGAGTTTTGTTCCATAAATTTTTTGGGGGGATGGAATATTTTACTTGGCATGGGCATGAGGAAAGGAGTAGGGGTCTTTTCAGTGTCTGATCTACTAAAGCAGACTACATTAAACAAGAGACTACAGATCGATGCTATGAATTATGGTGCCTCATTACTTATGGATTTCATTTCTCTCAGGTGGTTCAGTGTTAAAGAATCTTACAGTCCAATAAGGTTATATGGTAGATAAAGTCATGTGATTTACTGCCGAGTCCAAGGAAGACTATTCTGCTGCCCACCTGCATTTTTCTAGCAGATATGAGTAAAAGCTGAAGAGGTAACCCCAGAGCCACCTTACCAAGTTCAGGACCAGATCGGGGAAGGTGAGATGCAGTCAAATTTAACATTACCCTTGGGTGACCTAGGCTCTGTGATCATGCAAATCTGAACCTTAGTGCGTGGCTCCACCTGGTTTCTGCCCAAGTGGGTGGCAGCCATCCTAGAGCTGTCAAACTGACTTTATTGAACTGAATAGTTAAGAGTTAAGCTCAATTGGTCCTAATAGTTAAGCTCAATTGGTCCTAATCACTTTCAGGGAATGAGGTGTGCTAGCCCGGCAGCTGTCTGGGCTCCCTGTCTATGTGATGTTATAATATCTATATGACACATCAGAATGAATGCCATGTCACTCAGTTCTCCAATTATGTCACTTTCATAATTGGCCAGATGAATGTTGGTCTTACTTCTGCCAGAAGATGCAATGCCCAAGAATGAAAATTGAACAAACTCATCCTCACTGACACTGACCCACCTGGGTTTAGTATTTTGATGACACGTACATAGGAAGTTGCACAGTGAGAAAAAGGCCACACCATCAAGCTTGAAATCAGTCAGCTGAGAGTTCCTCTGTGTAGGCAGTTCAATGCCCTGAAATTCTGAAAATGAATAATGCACTGTATAGCACTATTTTCTGGGGTAAAGGGTGGGCTTCATGATCTACATTTTAAACCCATGCCAAGAATTTGAATGTCTCAAGGAATCACATGGCGGGGGTGCGGGGGAAGAGGGAAAGCCTGAATTCTGAAAAGTGGGAAAGAATTTTTAACTTGAAAACCAGAAAGTTCCAAAAGAGTGACAATGTTGTATTCAGTGACCATAATACAACTATTTTAAACATAAAGTGGCATATAATCTAGGCTTAGAGAACATTCCTTCACACCTTACTAAATAGATAGTGAACAAGCTAGTTAGAGACTATATTCATCTGAAGAAATGCCAAATGATTAGCATCATGGGAACCTCTCATCTCTCCCCACATGCTTGGTCCTACCTCTAACTCCTGCTCTTTCTCCTGCACCCAGTCTCCAGGTTTATCACATCATTCTGCTGATGAAAAGTATTCAGTGGCTCAGCATTACCTGTGGAAGGAAGTCTGAACTCCTTGGCTTTGCGTTCATGTTCTCGCTAGTCTGATATCCTCCTGATTCTCAGCCCTAGTTCTTATTCTTCTCCTGCCTCAGCCAAGTCCAATCCTTGTTTCCTAAACTTCGCTAAAGCTTTCCCACTTTCCCACTCCTCTGCCTTTGCTCCACTGTCCTTTCCTCCCTATTCTTATTCCTCTTTCTCTTATTCTTCTGTTTTATCCGACTGGTTCTCTTTTCCAAAGCTCGCATCAAGTACGATTTCTTTCTAGATTGCTCTAACTCATAATTATGGTTATTGAACTCTATACATATCTCTGATCATCAGCATCAGTCATTTGGAAATGTATTGCGTGTGCCTGGTTTTGCTGCTGCTTTTTCTCACGTGCCTAAAACGTCCTCCCCCAGCTGGATTGCAAATTCCTTGAGAATCAGAAGCATATTTTGTATATCTTCTTCTCTCTGCAGTATCTGTAAGAGTACTATGCAAATAATAGGTATGCAGAATATAATTTCATCTAGAATAGTTTGGGGTAGCTTAATTTAAATAAAAATTGCTGAATCGTTTACCCCCAAACTGTCATATGATTATAAGTTTCGATCTGAGATTCTCAGAGATGCTGTTTGTTTAAGCCCAGCATCTTTTGGCTTTGTTATACATTTTAACAGATAGTGTCCCCACGACTTGTCAATAGAAACATGTCCTGCATTAATGTGGGTGACCTAACTAAGTTCCTTTGCTGTGCCTTGTACGAGTTTTATGTGTTGCATCGGGAAAAGCAAATGATTGCTGAGATGAGTAATACAGAACTTCACAGGTTAATCAGTCTTCCTATTCCGGAAGCAAAGCCTTCCACGCATGGCTCACTGACACCAAAGCCTGCAAAAGGAAGTGTGGAGCTAGGTGTCTGCAATCTCTGTTCAACATGCGTGTCCCACGCAATCACGTGGTCCTTATAAAACCACCTATATCCGTTCTCATACACCACGTCTCGCCGTTGTGTTGATCGTTACTGACAGCTGCTCTTACTTTTTAAGCTTCTGAGCTCTTCTGTGGCCATGTGAGATGTGGTGGGAAGTAAAGTAAATGCCACTTGAAAGGGAATCATCCCCGGTATAACTTTTATATATCATCAAAAAGAGTTACTCGATTCTGTATCCATGACCTCCTCTAGACTTGGAGTTCTTTGAAGGTAGAGCTGTTTCTTATCTATTTCTTCGTCACCTCCAGCACAGGGCCTGAGAGGTTGTGGGTGCTCAGCGAATGTTTATTGGATGAATGTTTGGAGAAAGAATTAAGCAATCAAGGAAGTGTATATGGGAGGTGAAGGAAATTAGTACCAGTCCCACAACCAGTGAATCACTTGACAACTGTTTGCTAAGGGCTTGTTTGTGAGCTGTGGTCTTCAAAGAATGCAGAGGAAGTATGATAGAACAAGCTTGTGAAAGCTCACTTTTTACCCAATTTAAAATGAAAGCCAGTGGAAACAGAAAGTAGGAGGAAAAGAGTTGTCTGTTCTCCCCTAATTCCTTTACTGAGTCCTGACCTTGTGTGGATGGTCTTAGATCGTTGAATCCTTGTTTCTTCACTTTATTTATTATTCTAGAAGGCAAAACTGGTAGTTTGTTTGGCCTTCTTATTTATTTTATTTTATTTTATTTTATTTTTTTATTTTTTTTATTTTTTTTTAACATCTTTATTGGGGTATAATTGCTTTACAATGGTGTGTTAGTTTCTGCTTTATAACAGAGTGAGTCAGTTATACATATATATATATGTTCCCATATCTCTTCCCTCTTTGTCTCCCTCCCTCCCACCCTCCCTATCCC